>NC_069127.1:60157202-60457202 GCF_026914265.1 Mya arenaria
CCAAAGCGGGACAATCTATTCTGGTTCCCACTAAGTGGACTGAGACTTTAAGTTCCGCCATACCGGTATTTGAAACAAGTTATCCCCATTTATTGTCACTTGAACCTCTTAGTGCTTTCAGGCCAGCGCTTTTCACAGAGCCTGTTTAAAGCAATTACTTGAATTGTTAATTGATTAAGAAACATGTAAATACACAAATGATACGATGTAAAGCCAAGATCATCGCTATAAGATACCAGGGGTAACCATATATAACGCCTACATTTACACTGACATATTATGAATATATAGTAAGTCGGTCAATTGTAGCAGGTTCACATGCTTGGTATCGTATTGCGTACATATCACGAGATGCAATATACACGTCCTAATAACCGGATTATAAAAGAAAAACAACAACATTGAACGCTTTGCAAAGAAATGTATATAAAGTATACTCCATGAAAACAGTTATGTATAACCCTTTATTTCTACAAAAGAATAAACCAATATAGGTTGAGTTTTACTTAATTCATAAATCAGAATTTTTAAGTCCTAATCATGAACTGTGAAATTATAAGTGATTTATAGCGGAAAGCTTTGCTCGTTATTTTAGAGTTTTAATAACTTTCATATGACATAGACAGTTTTGCGATTTGTTCTAAAATATTTTTTTGTAAAACACATTCTATTAAGTATTCAGTTCAAGTTAATATCATTAGGAAATTTATAAAAACCCAAACTTAGCACAAACAGTTTGAGTTGGCGTTGTTCAGAAAATATTGTTTTTTCAAACGATATTTAAACGGCATACGCAAACTTATTAACTCAGTCTAATTTATTTTACTTGCACGAGAGTGTGGTTAATACTCTTGAGAAAACCAAAGTACCTGGAAAAAACCCTCTTGTACCGATTGGTGTCCTTGATATCTTAGCCATAGGGCTCCAACTGAGCTCTTTGAAATATTCAACTAAAATTACTACGCATAATCATGTCAGTAAACAACACCGGTGACTCGTCAATTTTCGTTATTGCCAGAATGTACTAGTAGTTTAATTCAGACCGGAAACAAATGATAGACATTAATCTTTTGAGACTTTATAAAGACTATTACCTGTAATAATCAAGATATACTTTTTCCATTTTGTAAAATCAAGTTTAAGTAAGTAAGTTTTTTGGCTGATTGAGAAATTGAAACAATAACATGAAATCAACAAATATTAGTATGTCATGATAATTGTAAGATCGCCTTAGAGCTTAAAACGTATACAAAAGTGTGAAATAAACAAATGAGGGCATTCATTTTATCTTCAACATAGACTTTGTAAATATTTGTAAATTGACAGCAGTAAAACGCATATAACAAACCGCAAAATGAAAAGGGAAAACGCAACTTTCCCTTTTCAGCATGGTAACATTTTTATTCAACAGAAACCCTTTGTAATGTCCTCAAAGCATTTCTGTAGGATTAGAAATATTTTTGGGAATATTACCAAACACTTCATAGTATGGTATTGAAGAGTTATAGTGTGGTTTTCAACATTTCTGGTAATATTCCCAAAAGTATCCATAGTATGCCAGGTTTTCTGGGAATATTACCAATTTGATCTTGAAAATTTGGTAACATTACCAAAACATTTTGAAAATATTTCCAAACACTTTATAGTATAGTATTGAAAGTTGTGGTGGGGGTTTCAACATTTGTGGGAACATTCCCAAAATAATCCATACTATGCCGAGAGATTTTCTAAAATATTCTTCAACTATGAAAAGTCACAAATATTTGGTAGTATTCCCTCAAAAAATGATGAACAGTTTCTGCTAGGATTCTAATATAATGTTCAGGTTTTCTGGGAATATTACCAATTTGATCTTGAAAAGTCGGTAACATTTCCAAAACATTTTGAAAATATTTCCAAACACTTTGTAGAATAGTATTGAAAGTTGTGGTGGGTGTTTTAACATTTTTGGGAACATTCCCAAAATAATCCATACTATGCCGAGATATTTTCTAAAATATTCTTCAACTATGAAAAGTCACAAATATTTGGTAATATTCCCAAAAAAATGATGAACATTTTCTGCTAGGAATCTGAATATAATGTCCAGGTTTTCTGGGAATATTACCAATTTGATCTTGAAAATTTGGTAACATTACCAAAACATTTTGAAAAATAATTCCAAACACTTTGTAGTATAGTATTGAAAGTTGTGGTGGGGGTTTCAACATTTGTGGGAACATTCCCAAAATAATCAATACTATGCCGAGAGATTTTCAAAAATATTCGTCAACTATGAAAAGTCACAAATATTTGGTAATATTCCCAAAATAAGTGATGAACATTTTCTGCAAGGATTCTGAGTATAATGTTCAGGTTTTCTGGGAATATTTCCAATTTGATCTTGAAAAGTTGGTAACATTTCCAAAACATTTTGAAAATATTTCCAAACACTTTGTAATATAGCATTGAAAAGTTATGGTGTGGTTTTCAACATTTCTGGTAATATTCCCAAAAGTATCCATAGTATGTTGAAAGGTTTTCTAAAAATTAATAAAAACTAGGGGTTGTCACAAATATTTGGTAATTTTTCTGAATTATGAACATTTTCGGCTAACATTTTAAAATTCGTCTTGGAAATAATGTCTAGGTTTTCTGGGAATATTACCAAAGTTAATCTTGAAATTTCTGGTAACATTACCAAAACCTTTCGGGAATATTACCAAACATTTCAAAGTATAGTATTAAAAGTTATAGTTGGGGTTTTAACATTTTTGGGAACATTCCCAAAACTATCGATATTATGCCGAGAGATTTTCAAAAATATTCTTCAACTATGAAAAGTCACAAATATTTGGTAATATTCCCAAAATAAATGATGACCATTTTCTGCTAGGATTCTGAATAAAATGTCCAGGTTTTCTGGGAATATTACCAATTTGATCGTGATATTTGGTAACATTACCAAAATTATTTGAGAATATTACCAGATGAACTGAAACAGACTAATTCAACAAAAAGCCTTTGAAAACTCCACAAATAGTTTCTGTAGGACCAAACAGTTCATAGTATAGTATTGAAAACTGGGGCTTTTCAACATTTTTGAGAACATTCCCAAAATAATATCATATTATGCCGAGAGATTTTCTATATCATTCTTAAACTAGGAATAGTCACAAATATTTGGTAATATTCCCAAAATGAATTACGAACATTTTCCGTTATCGTTCTCAAATTCATCCTGAATACAATTATATTATCTTGAAATATTTGGTAACATTACCAAAACTTTTTTGGGCATATCAAAAGATGAATTGAAATAAATAATCCAAAAGAAAAAGCTCCACGTGGGCTGCTGTAGGACATGAATTCTTCTGGGAATATTACCAATATCTTCATTGCATAGTATTGAAATTAACAGCAGGTTTTTCAGCATGTTTGTAATAATCCCAGAATAATCTATAGTATGACTAAAATTGTTTTAAACGTTTCTAAAACATGCAATATTCGCAAATGTTTGGTAATATTTCCAATAAAAATATAAACATTTTATAACAAGAGATGTTTGTCAAACATTAATCCCACCACCCCCTGAGCGCCATGTTGTCAGGATTATTTAACAATCGAAATACGCATGGACTGAAATGACAGCTGATTGGTCATTGCCATTGGATGACTTTAAGGCAGTTTAAAGATTATGACCATTCAAAGTGTGAGGATAGTAGACATAGTGTTCAATCGTGTTCAGATGATAACAGGTATTTGCAGATAAAATGTGTCCTCTTAAAAGGGAATAAGTAAATCCGACAACATTTTAATGGCGAATATGAGTTATGACCATGACGTTTGACTCTAATAAGTGTTGATTGATAGAACGACATAGATTACATATTCCTGGTTGTTTAAACCTACTAGAATGTTATTTCAGTATTACAGGTATGTCTCTTGCAATTTTACAATTTGACAATAATTATTTTAAATACAAGTGTGGACTTTCGCATATTATGATTAAAAAAAAACACAGAAAAGAACAGAACAGACGTTTTTAAGTCATATACATCAGAACATCGTCTAAACACATACACTTAGGTTTTTGATATCAAATGCTTGTACATGGTTTGTGCTATGGTTAAAGACACAAATATGTTGACGTAAAGGCAGCAGTATCAGAGGATGAACTAAATTAATAATAATAATAATAATTATTAGGAATAGCATTACGAATACATACTGATTCTTTAACATAATCGCAGAGCTTAACCAGCTCACATTTATTGACAGAGTTAAATATATTTCTGGGAATATTACCAACTAAATCTTGAAAGGTTTGGTAACATAACCAAAACAATTCGGGGATGTTACCAGATGAAGGGAAATACAAATATGATTATTTGACAAACATACAAATAGCCAACAGACAAATAGAACTTAAGATGCAAAACTAGACATGCTGGTTTTACGACTCTTGCTAATTTACTGCCGGAGATACGTGTGACAAAATGTTTTGTGACAGCTGGATGAACCGACGAACAGACAGACAAGTGAAATCTATTTGCCTCTCAGACTTGGGCATTTAAATGAATAGCAGTATTGAACATTTTTCGGTTACAACACATATATAGTTTTAAACAATTTATTCACAACGTGAATGACAAACAACTAAGTGTATGTTATGAACTGTACATTTAAAGTATGCTTTAATAAAAAAAGTCATCGAGAACATGATTAACATAATTGGTGAATGTTCCATCAGTAAACATGGAGCAGGTTCAATACCTTTTTATTGTTCTATGTTTCTTTCCATATCATTAAAATAAACCTAAAGTATCTGCTTAAAGTTATCTATTCAAGAAAATAATAATACTTCTATCATTCGTTCTCGCCATTTACAAGACATTTTCTTTATCGGAATACTTATAGCATATGCTAAACAACCTATAGCAAACATTTAAAAGTTGATTTATATTTCCTACAAGGATGTTACTATATCAGACTCTGAGTCAGCTTATGCTTGACACAAATGTTGTTGTAAGAAGGGGTATTTAATACGAACAAATTATGAAAAAAAAATAGAAAAAAATTTATAATAAACACAGAGTAGATGAGCCAAAGCATGATGGCCTTCGAACTGTTATCAAGTGACAATAAAGGGTATAGATGTAATATTTCATGAATAATGAGTTATGTAGGGTAAGAGCTTAGCATACTGGAATGGCTCTCGAGAGACCAAGACTAGATTCCCGACTTCGCCATTGACCGATTCTCTGTGTTCACAAAATGAAACTTGAATTAGTAACTTACTAATATAAAATAGGCTTTAAGGCAAAGCAAAAGTAAATAAAAAATAACTCAATCATAAAATGTACAAATATTTACAAAATGAAAACACAATGTAAGCTTACTGAAATACAAAAACAAGGTTTAAAAGATATGTACAGGCAAACTGTTATCTGATATTTATGATCATTCCAAATATATGAGGTTTTAGATGTCTGAAGCTTGTTTGGAACAATACGAAGCTACGGACTGATTTTTAAGTTGAATCTGAATTTCCGATAATTGTATTACGTTGTCTTTCTTACTTCCTTCGAATTTTGCAATTAAATATCGACGATTAATTTTCATTTTGTCCAAGGGATTCAAAATCACGCTCTGTTTATTTTTTACGTTGAGAGAACTTGTTAGTTTTCCGACTGGCCGACGGGCAAAGGTCATCATGTTTCCCTCCATTTCTCCAATATACACACTCCGGTTTGTATATTCCACAACTGCCACCTGAAGACGAACCAAACATATAAGTATTTCCTAGATTTTATAGATGTGGTGTATTCTTAAAATTACAGTGTATACTACATATTGCCATTATAGCCAAAATCCAATTATTGATCATTTTAAGTTCAGTATATTTGTTATATAATGTCTTATACTTTAATAGACAAATGGCTTTGTTATATAATGTTTCATACTTTAATAGACAAATGGCTTTATATTTCTGTATTTATACTTGATCATACCGTCATATTTTATGCTGTTTCGGTTAAAGTTTCAGTTTCTGCTGTCTGAAAATATATTTTTGAATCCTTCTGTACTAAAATAACGATTAAATTTATGAAAAGCATATAACAAACAGAGGTGGGGAAACCATAATAAAAATATGCTGGACGGAGGCGGGATTCGAATCCGCAACAGCGTGATTTTAAAGTATATGGTCTAACCACAGGACCGGGGCTCTAAAACAATTGCAAAAGTATACTTTGCTCTTAAGTATGCATGAATTTTTTTGGCACTATTTCTTGGGTTGCCAAATTTATGAATATGACTGAGTATTATATTGCATATTGTTATTATTTTGCATACAACATGAATATATGCAACACATGTATGCCACTTGCCAAGTTTTCATTTGAATACCGGTAGGAAAGTTTCAGTTCATTACTAAAATCATTTATTATGCTCAGTTATAATTGTTACATAAAATAAGATTTTGCCAGTTATCTTTGGTAAAGAAATCATGGAAAATAAACATTAATAATTTAGCATGTATAAGTTGTTTTTCTTAAATTCAATTATTATTTCCATACAATCTTTACAACTACTGAACTATAAAACACTTTAACTTAATTTTGCGGTTGGCAATTTCTGTTTTTTAGTTGGAAGTGTTTAGCTAATTCGATTACGTATCAACGTTATTATTAGTATCCTACATGGCCGAGAGCGTAAGATAGGTTCATTACCAACCTGTGCGTCGGGTGTTTTGTGGAAACGAGGTTTACTCGAGGTTTACTGAGTTTTCACAGAACACCCTGAGCGAGTGTTGGGACCAACCTTTCTTATACGGGCGGCTATGGTATATGCTTTTTCTCCCATCTCAGTTTAACAAAATTAGGAAAAAATGTATTTTTACTGGAACTCTTTATGACAATAAAAAAGTACAGTTGAACACCGTTAATTGAAAATCGTAGGGACCCAGAAAATATTTCGGGATAACGATATTTCGGATTAACAATTTTCATAAAATTGACAGCATTCGCGAATAATAGATGACGTGAAATACTAAGTCGTGAAGATTGCAATTTCGGTTACACGTTACCAATATGATACATTTGGTTTGAGTGATATTTCGTATACAAAAATAATTGTTGATTTATTATGCACTAAATGACAAAAAATACGTTTTTTTTTTACTTCTTTATTAAAACATAAAACGTTTAAAACATATTGACAGCACATGTATGCATTCGGAACATAGTACGGATTATTCGGTAGCGGGTTAAGTGATCAATGCGTATTTTCGATTAATATTCCTGTTGTGTTAACCAGAAATTATATACACATTACATCACCAAAATGAATTGCTAATTTTTTGACATCGATGATTGTAAAATACGCGTGCTCAATTTCATTCTTTAACAAGCGCTAATTGTGCTCCATTGTCACCCCAAGCCCATGCCCTAGTGTAATTGAAGTATGATGTGAAAAAACTATGACATGATAAAGTTCGAAATAAGAATTGATAAAAAGGTGTGAAATACCAAATCGGGCCCGTAATTTTTACTTGGGAATAGCGATTAATTCGGACTAGCGATTTCGGATTAAAGATTAAAAATTTAGTTAAACAAAGTAGGAGTAAAATCGGGACCAAAAAAAAATAGCGATCAATTCGGATAAACGGTGTTCGGAATAGCAGTGTTCAACTGTATTTCATACGGGTCTTTGTTTTATCTTTGCCCGAGGGCAAGATACTAATTTCCTGCATGGCCAAATTTTTGGATCTACTTATCTGAGGTAGGAGAAAAGTATGTCTATCAAATATTATCAGTCATATGTAATAAATGAATTCAGCCTAGTTTTAAGTTGTATTTCTTCAGACAAACAAACCTTATCGAATCTGGCATTGTTTGCTGGTGTAACCGTTTCCTGCAAAAGCTGTTTCTTTGCAGCAACCCGAGATTCCTGCAAATGGTATAATACAAATATACAAATTTATTTGGGTCAAGGAAAAAGACAGACCTTAAAATTGAAGCTTCTTTTCACTAACAATAGTCACAAAAGACATACTAAGAGTTCTATCTTTGTAATATTTGTATCATTCTACCATAAATTTATGTCAGTTGTAGTAATATGTTGTTAAAAAAATGGGAACATAATCTAGAATCGAGATACACAATGGACTTTATATCAATATTTCAAAGCAAAATATTGTTTACATGATCCTTCTGCATAAATAAACTTTGGGAACATAAATATGCATTGGTTGATTTGGCAGTTCTTTAATGAAAAACAAGCAGTGCTCCAAAACTCTGTTATTCTTACAAAATTAATATTGAATAAAAGATGTGAATATAAAATCAAACTTTTATTTTCTCGTCAAATGTTGAAATTCATATGGATTTTCACCCATTGCAGGAATTTGAAAATATAATTACAAGGCTCAGACAGCAAGCAGACATATTTCATCAATATACTTAACATTTCTTTTACATTACAACTAATTTCTTAATCCGGTCAAAGATCTTAAGTGTTAACTTGACCTTCACATTTTGATGTTGTAAATATGGTTGTCAACTAATCACATGTGCTGAAGGTTTGATGGAAAGAAATGAAGATATAATGAAGATTTTTCAGTTAATCTACCAAAGACTGTTTAAAATAGATTGTCAAAATATGAAATTACATAGTTATAGCCATCATAAACAGTCTGCTATGAACGATGGACAGTCTTATAGGTTGACGGACTGATTAATTTAAAAAAGGCGACATGAAGATATCAAAGATCATTAGACTGCAACTGTTATCCTTGTTAATTAAACAATAGCTTCGCTTGTGGGTTCAAAAAAGACAAAAAGGGACAATATTTTACCAAAATTCAAATTAGTAATAAGAACTACATGAGTTATGAATGTTGACCCTTTGGTTTACTATGATTTATAATATACTTGTCAATCATCTTAGCTGTAACTTGTGTGATTACTACACATATATCAACTTTAACACGTTTTCAACGAAAGACATTAACATATCCCCATGAAGCTATGATGTAAGCTCATCTTTCTTAAACAGACGAGCTAAAACAAATGCAAGGAATATGGTCATAATAGGTACCCCATTTACTTCTAGGTTGATCAGATGCGGCATTTATGTATGTGGTTAGAGGCTGTGGACTTTGTTATTTAAGTTGAAGCTATAAACATGCACATGTTCATAATAATCATGAGAAATAACGAGCTTCATTGGATATAATTGGTTTCCATGTAAAAAACAGTACCTTTGGTAGGGAAGCCCTTGCCCTTGCTGCTGTCTGTTCTGCCATTTTCACTCTGAGCATTAGACTATCATTCTCTGCCTACATTCTGTTTTGGTTTGCCTGAAATATATGTTCATGGCCTCAAAATTTGCCATATATTTCTAAATCCACATAGGAAATATTGAAAAAAAAACATATAAATAGTACAAAACATAATACTCTCTGAAAATGTGTATAGGCGTATATTCACAGAGAATTCATGTTCATTTTATGAATAATATTTATAGATAAGCATGTGTGCTTTCCTTTTATATGTTCTTTATAAGGTTGTTCATACATAATTAAATACTTGTTACAAAATAGAGGGCCTATGCTTATTTATTTACACTACTTTAAAAGTTGAACACCGACAAGGTCTCTTTACAGAAATGGAAATATTACGATACAATAAAAAGACATGTCAAGAATTAATCAAAATAGTTTAAAACATTTACCATTTTAAGCATTTAAGATTTAACGGCATATTACCTGCATATCTGCAATCTGCCTGTCTTTATTTACCACTTTTTATTTCAAATTCTGAATTTCCCCTTGTAACTGAAAAATAAACAATTACAATTAAACCCTTATACTATTCAACAACATAATAATGTATGGAATTTCACATTTATCTCATGTAGTCTTCACGCGTGTGAAAAGAAATTGCTCGTTATATTTGTATTTACAACTTATTGTGTGTGATTTTCCCAGCAAATTAAAAACATTTAAAACATTACTTTATTGGCAATCCGGGTACTATACCTCATTTATTTGTCGCGTTTTAGCGATGCACTTCTTTTCGAGGTGATTGATATCGGGATATATGTTGCATCTCGCATCCCTGAAATACAACAAAGTATGGCAACTCGTAGTGATAATCTGGGCAAAGAGATTGTTCACAGGTGTGCCTAAAATAAAAATATTATCATTCCTTGTAACACCATTTAACAATCCTCAAACCACGGAAATTAATTTAGTTTTATACATCTAAATACAAAGAAATGGATGTTTGACATGGATTCATAGCAAACGCTACAGACGATCCATTTCAAAATCATGAAATATTTAAACAAATTGAAATAGTGATGACTAAAGAACAACTAGACAAATATAACATTAAAAAACTTCAGAAAAGATACCTAGTTGCGCTAATTAAATAAACAGAACAACAACAGGAAGTCCAATTATGTAAAAAAATATTGCCAAAAATGCTGCATTACAAATATACGAATTATTTGGTATTTGCCCGGCTTCCATGTGTCACTTTAAAAAGTCGTGATTAGGAAAGTGCAACTGTCACTTTTTTATAAGTATATGAGCCAGAGTCACAAAGCGTAACAGAAATGTAAACCACCTTGTGTCGTAATGCACCTGGGATTTAGGCTTAGGTTACTTTTACTATAAAAAATGTTTTACTTATAAATAGTTAGATGACCTAAAGTAAGTTATAAGTTATTAAGAATGGGCGAAGTGAGCATACATTGAACAATTTTACCTTGAAATCTAACCATGTCAAGAACAGGGATCTGCTTTGCCTGAATCCTGGCTTCGTACCGGAAATAAACTGTTCTAACTTGCATTGAATGCTTTCATCATCTTCAAAGGAAACCTGTTTTATGGAAAATTGTGAAAGATATTTATTTTAAACAAGACAAATATAATCATCACAACTAGTGCTTGTGGAAAGTTTTATATGATATTATTATTATAATTATCATTTTTAAAAAGGCGTTTATAAACTTTGCTAGGAAAATATGCGTGGCAAAACTTAATTGCGAATTGCTCATATCAACTCATATAATACTTGATCAATGTTTAATTATAGCATTGCAATTTGTTGATAGAAAGATGATAATAAAAACTAATGTTGTTTGAAAAGCCAAACATAAATTATATGTTTTAAATTAGTAAAATGTGTAAGGAATGCAAATGTGGAACTTAGCGAAAATTGTTTGACAAAGGTATTTTTTACACTGTTTCATGAAGGCAGAAACTGTTTTAAAACTGTGCATCCGCTTTTACAAAGGGTTAAAGGCGGCAATAACACGATAAGAATCATATCGTTTTTAAAAATAAACAAAAATATAGTAGTATTTACCTTAATGCAACCAATGCTGCCACAATGAACATGCTTGATTACTCGTCCTTTGAATTTTTGTTCTTTAGTTTGGAAGATATGACCATCAATACTCCATTTCATTGAAAATTCCATTTTACATGCATGCGCTTGCTCAGTGAACTTAGGAATGGAGAGGGCAGTGCGTATGCAAAATAAGACTTTCCCCTGCTAGCCACTGACACTGACGCGATGCAAGTTTGTTCAGCATAATGATGTATAACTAATTCTTGTGATCAGTTTGATAAGCATGGCATTGAGGTAATTTAAGATCTAGCACTCTGGTGGCTGGATAGTTAATGCCAAAATTTAATTGCCATCTACGTCCCAGGGGCTTTGTGTCAAAGCCAACTGATTATGGTGCATTAAGTGCCTCGTTTAAGAAATGTTTTACCAATTTATATCATGGTGTAGTTAACTTGTGTGAAATATAAAGAATTCTTTAAGGGTAACAATGTCGGTTTAACCGTAAACCATTTAAACTTTCTGATATGATGACGTCTTCGAAAAGGTGTATTTGTGTATAACTCATGAGAGTTGAGCTAATCGTGTTTAAATTAAATAAATCAAAATAATCATCAATATTTCAAGTAAAACATATTTTTTATCAATTTCATTAAAATTAAATATTGATGCAAATATACTTCAAAATACTTAAATAGCGTTCGTATTCTCTCTCATTGTTCGTAATCAAATAATATATGAAGTTTTATTGAGTCGCTCAATATTTTGTAATTTCACTCACACAAAAATCGAAATGGACAGATTGCCGGGGAGACGGCTATTATTATCTAACCAGTTTTCTGTTTTCAGTAATATGTGCTTGTAATTTGTTGCCGGCAAGTCAACCAGAACTGGACTTTACGAAGAGACGCATTTTTCAATCCTCAGACTGCAACTGAGTAGCATTTATCTGATGGAACGAAGTGAATGATTAAATAATTTAGGTGTTTATTATAGGTGTTATTGAGATGGGCAATTCAGTTAGCAAGTCATCCATCCTCCATAAATCCCCCAACTTTGGTCAATCCTGCAGTAAGAACAAACAGCGGTCTGCATAGGACTGTAGTAATTATTTCAACTATCATAACTTTACTGCTATATACCAGCATGGATAATCAAATCAGCCAGCCACTAGTTTACCAGCGTAATAAACTATGATAGAGCAGGTTTGGTGGGAACTGACCCCTACTAACAAATGTTAGACTCTTTTTTGGAAATTGATACATGTAGTATAAAAGGATGGTTTCTTTTAATGCATGTTAATTTTCTTCCATTATTTTGTCTGCTGTTATCATTAAATAATAGTTCAGTTATCATAGATTTGATGTTCAATAATCATTATATTTAAGTTTGCTACGGAGGGTCGGTTTCCCGGAAAAAACTTTTATAAAAGGTTGTGCTTGTGGAATGTTATTTCAGATGTTTTTGTTCTAAAAATACAACGTATAAGACTGACATATTCGGGTTTCTATGGTTGCCTTGGTTCTCAAACACGTTAAATCCCGAATGGAATAGTTGTATTACAGAATAGCAGCATCAGCAAGCAAATAGTCAGAATAGGGATCGCAAGAGTAGTAATAGTAGTGGAAGTTGTAGTAACAGAAGTGGTTGTGGTGCTGGTGGTGTTTGTAGTAGCAAGTAGAATTAATAGTAGTTAGCGGTAGTAGTAGGTGATGATGATGGTAGTAGTAGTAGTAGTAGTAGTAGTAGTAGTAGTTGTTGTTGTTGTAGTAGTAGTAGTAACAGTATCAGTAGCAGCAGCAGCAGCAACAACAGCAGCAGCAACAGCAGGTAGTAGTAGTAGTAGTAGTAGTAGTAGTAGTAGTAGTAGTAGTAGTAGTAGTAGTAGTAGTAGTAGTAGTAGTAGTAGAAGTAGTAGTAGCAGTAGCAGTTCCAATAGCAGGAAGTGTTGTAGAAGTATTATTATTCATAAAAAGACAGGTGCTTTTATAAAGTAAATATGACGTTACGTCATTTTACTTCAGACTGTGCCATTTGCTTTAGGGCTGTGCTATCATTAGTTTTTTCAAACGACCGATGAGTTTACGAGACGTTTCTTATACATCTGTATTATTTTCATCAAGTTTACGCAATTATGATTGGAGATTTACAATGATGGTGATCGTATCCGATATTTTTTTTACATGAAGGGCAAATTAGTTTATGTGCATATGCACCGTAAGGCGATAGTATGATGGTAAAAACATGACAGAACGATGGTGAAAACGCGACAGTACGATTATTAAAACAAGACAGTCAATGATGTAAATCCCACATACCCATGATGGAAACATGACAGTAAGAAAGTGAAAACATGACAGTACAATGACAAAAACATAACAGTACGATGACAAAAAAGGCAACAGTGCCATGCTGAAAACATGACATTCCGATGTTGAAAACATGACAGTACTATGGTGAAAACATGACAGTACGGTGTTGAAAACATGACATTACCACGGTGGAAACATGACAGTACGATTGTGAAAAGATGACATTACCATGACAAAAACCTGACAGTACGTTAGTGAAAACATGACAGTACGATGGCAAAAAGGCAACAGTACCATGGTGAAAACATGGCATTACGATAGTGAAAACAAGACAGTACGATGGCATAAACATGACATAACCGTGATGAAAACTTGACAGTACGTTGGTGAAAACATGACAGTACGATGGCGAAAACATGACGGTACGATGATGAAAACAATGACAGTACGATGGTGAAAACTTGACAGTATAGTGGTGAAAACGCGACAGTACGATGGTGAAAACATGACGGTACGATGATGAAAACAATGACAGTACGATAGCGAAAATATGACATTACAATGGTAAAAACGCGATAGTACTATGGTGAAAACAAGACAGAATGATGGCGAAAGGGCTCAGTCCCATGATGAAGAAAATACATTACGATGGTGAAACATAAAAGCAGGATGGTGAAAACATGACAGTACATTTGTGAAAACATGACAGTAAAATGGTGAAAAGGCGACAGTATGATGGTGAAAAAAGACAGTACGATGGCGAAAAGGCGACAGTCCTATGTAGAAAACATGACAGTACGATAAAACATGACAGTACGATGGTGAAAACATGACAGTACCATGATGGAAACATGACAGTACAATTGTGAAAACATGTAATTACCATGACAAAAACCGTTAGTGAAAACATAACAGTAAGATGGCAAAAAAGGTAACAGTACCATGGTGAAAACATGGCATTACAATAGTGAAAATATGACAGTACGATGGCATAAACATGACATAACCATGGTGAAAACATGACAGCACGTTGGGGAAAACATGACAGTACGATGGCGAAAACATTACGGTACGATGATGAAAACAATGACAGTACAATGGTGAAAACTTGACAGCATAGTGGTGAAAACGCGACAGTACGATGGTGAAAACATGACGGTACGATGATGAAAACAATGACAGTACGATGGCGAAAAAATGACATTACAATGGTAAAAACGCGACAGTACTATGGTGAAAACCAGACAGAATGATTGCGAAAAGGCGACAGTCCCATGACGGTACGATGATGAAAACAATGACAGTACGATGGTGAAAACTTGACAGTATAGTGGTGAAAACGCGAAAAAATGACATAACAATGGTAAAAACGCGACAGTACTATGGTGAAAACCAGACAGAATGACTGTACGATGGTGAAAACTTGACAGTATAGTAGTGAAAACGCGAAAAAATGACATTACAATGGTAAAAACGCGACAGTACTATGGTGAAAACCAGACAGAATGATTGCAAAAAGGCGACAGTCCCATGACGGTACGATGATGAAAACAATGACAGTACGATGGTGAAAACATGACAGTATAGTGGTGAAAACGCGACAGTACTATGGTGAAAACTAGACAGAATGATTGCGAAAAGGCGACAGTCCCATGATGAAAACAAATACATGGTGGTCAACGATGGTGAAACATAAAAGCAGGATGGTGAAAACCTGACAGTATGATGGTGTAAACATGACAGTAAAATGATGAAAAGGCGACAGTATGATGGTGAAAACAAGGCAGTACGATGGCAAAAAGGCGGCAGTCCCATGTAGAAAACATGACAGTACGAAGGTGAAAACATGACAGTAAAATGGTAAAAATGCGACAGTACAATGGTGAACACAAGACAGTACGATGGCGAAAAGAAGACAGTCCCATGCTAAAAACATGACAGTACGATGGTGAAAACATGACAGTACGATGGTGAAAGCATGATAGTACGTTGATGAAAACAAGGCAGTATAATGGTGAAAACAAGACTGTACGATGGCGAAAAGGTGACAGTCTCATGCTGAAAACATGACAGTACGAAGGTGTAAACATGACAGTACGATGGTGAAAACAAAATAGTACCGTGATAAAAACAATACAGTATAATGGTGAAAACAAGACAGTACAATGGTTAAAACAAGACAGTTTAATGGCGAAAAGGCGACAGTCCCATGGTGAAAACATGACATTACAAGGCGAAAACATCATAGTGCGTTGGTGAAACATGACAGTACGATGGCAAAAAGGCGACAGTCCCATGATGACAGTACTATGTTGAAAATGTGACAGTACGAAGGTGAAAACATGACAGTATGATGGTCAAAACGCGACAGTACGATGGTGAAAAGAGGACAGTACGATGTTCGAAACATAACAGTACGATGATGAAAACGCAACAATAAGAAGTTCTTAAAGTGTAAATATGATGCTAAAAAAAGAAATGAATATCAAAAAACAATTTGTTGCATTGTTTTCTTAATCTGATTGGATTGACCTAAAACATATATAATAAAATTCTGAAACGAAAACTTGTAATTTTATGCTGCTGATTATATATAGTTTACTTACGGTTACAAAATAATAATAATGCATAGATTGTACCTAAAATATACGTTTGCTGCATTCAATATTACGGAGGTAACGTTCATTTACATAGACACTGCATACTTGTATATCAACGTAATGCACCAGTCAATTGTACCCACGCCCCCCCCCATCCTCCCAGGTCAGTGGATTAGCGGGGACATTGACTTTTGGTCCAGCCATGATCCCCGTCCTACGGGGAAAAACTACTGGTAAAATCCTCGCAAAATTCCCCCGCACCAAGTAAAGACTATTCCTGGCTAATTTTGGCGCAAAGACAAAACCACCTCATTCACCCGGCACTACCGGGCTACCTGAAAGGTAAAAATACGGCCCATTTCCCCGGCTATCCCGCCGGATATGTGGGAGGGGGGCGTGGTTACAAATTGACTGGTGAAAAAGCTTATACACTTTCTTAACATCTTAATCTTTCAGTATGTTCCTAGATTTTTCCAACGAAAAATGAGAATTGTTAAATGAACCATAGTAAAGGCACTCGCCGCACTAAATCAAAATGTAATATTATTATGATAAGTAAAACCAATGCTTGAAACATAAACAAATGTACCTGTCACTCTAGTGAATTGTTATATTGATTTTACGGTGATGCAAATGTAATACATATGTATTATTATATTAAGGCATACGCAATCTTATTGTTTGCCACAGATTACTAAGACTATCTATGTTACTTGCGTCATCATGAGATCACATTGAAGACTTATACATGAAGTCATTAATCAAACATCTTTTCTTGTGCAAGAGTTCTTATACACGTTAACATTGGTTCATCTACTTTAAACGCTGGTCCCTATGCTAATTTTGTACAATATTGAAATAATATTGTCAGCGGCCTCCCGGGGAGCCAATTTATTATCTTGATAATGAATGGAAAACAACAGTTTCTTTAAGATATATATTTCTTCGATCATACTTATTGAAGTATTTTATGAAAGTTGTTTATCTGTCAAGCTTTATTCTTACAGAAGAAGATTTGCAATGGAGCAAATCTAAAATGTTAACTGTTAGATAGTCAGTTAAGCTACCGTGTTTCGTTAGACGTCGTATAGACGCCCATTTCATGTGACTATAATATCGTTTTTATTTCGGACTTTGTAGTTTAAAACGTAGTACATGTATGTCATTAAAGTTGGTATGGCACTTTGTTTTATTGCAAAAGTCCCAATTTTATTATGTCTCTATTCTGTTTGCACTTAACCAAACATTTTTCGGCAAAAAATTAAAAGTCATGTTTTTACATATTTTCGTGTCAATATTTTGAACACCATTGTTCGTTGCAATGTGACGTACCATTGCTAAAGTTGAATGTTCTTTGGACGTGATAATACTTATAATAATATTAATCATCATCATAAGCATAATCATTAAATTATTATTTTTATCATTATTATTTCCATCGTTATCAGCAGATTCGTAATAGTTCTTGTCTTCAATATCATGTTCATTTTGTCATCACCGTTGTCATAATTCTTTTGATTGTCGCAACCATTGACGACGTGGTCGTCTTTGTATTTATGTTTATCGTATATTCATGTCTATATGAATATAACAATGTCAAGATTAAGGTTATGTGTCTGGAACTCTACATTTTAACATCCATATAAAAAAGAACACGTACAGACAGAAGAAACATACGCACGGACATATGGACAGATGGACGAACAAACACGCACGCATACATATAACGTCGTGCATTATCAAGTTACTATTAATGACCTTCAATGATTAATGCTTTATGATATTGAGCTGTACATAAAGTAATTTCAAAATATTGTGTTGCACATCAAAACACGTTCGTATAACAATTATAAAAATTATGTTAATACTTCCATTAGTTGTGTCTGTGATAAGTTACACGTGAAACATACACATATATCAATACCAATGTTCATGCTTTTAGTCTGAAACTATGAAAAGGAGCATACACCACAAATTGACGCGATCAGACGGATGAAAACAGTTTTATCCTGTTATTGTTTCGATTTAAAATCGACTTCTTTTTTGAAATTACAGACGGAAGGATTGAGTTCTCAATCAAATTCAAGTTCTTACATGTACAAGATATATTGTTTGATAATTACTTAGGTAGCGCCCATTCTAACAGTACCAGTATCAATGCTGTTGAATAAAGAGAAAACAAGTGCATATATAGAGGAAGAGGAGTATAATGTACACGTTTTGTTAAATAAAATTGTAGATGGTGCTTTTTAAATAAGTAAGGCTGATACAATATAGGGCATAACGAGTTCTGGTTATACACAGCTATAAACAGCTCGGGACTCGAACCCTCAACCCCCTGCTTGAAAGTCAGGTGCTCAACCACTATGAGCTACCTGAAGGGTTGGTATACTTCTGTAAGGGCAATCAACAAATCAACAAATCGATCCGGTGACCCAAAACTGTACAAATGTGCATTCATATTAACAATAACCTGTGTTAAATTATACTGATATTAAAATATGCTACCTTTGACCATTCATATACATTTGACATTATGCAGTTGCAATGCGATCTGTATGAGACAAAAAATGGGAAAAAGGTTTTTGTTATCCATGCTTATTAGTCATTTGTTTCAGCTTTAGTCACTGTACTGTCAGCTTAGTCAAAAGCTAACATTATTATGATTGAATGTGTTGCCAGATATATATTTTTTCAGTCCAGAGCCTTCATATGTTTGGACTAGATTGACGCTAAAATCAGTCAATAGTAAAACCTTTGTTTTATTTTACCAGTTAAAACACTCAGTAACACCAGCTTGATGTCAGATATCACCCTTGTAATTGCAAAGCCCATTAGTGTCAAGATCAGATCAATATTTGTCTTGAAATCCGCAACAGTTGTTCAAGTGCCTATAACTGCTCATCAGCAGGTCATAAAACGAAGCTTCAAGATTGAAGGAAAATGTCTAGAAATTAAGAAATTTGCGGAGGGATATAATTAACCAATAAGCAACAATCCAGAATGTGATTTATCAATATGACTATTAAAATGTGAAATAAAAGTGATTTTTGACTGAACTGTTTAGGATACACAACTTTGATAGTCTGCTTAAATTTTGTTGAACTTTATCAGTTAATTGAAACTAATTCCCACAATATTTAGCTGAAATCAATAATGAATTATCTCGGAATATCTTTAGAAAACATTTCTTTGGAAGATGTCATTGATGAAGAAACCAACACATTAGGAATATCCCTTGAGGAAATGGAAACCTCTTTAAATGCTCAGGTACTTTACATGTTTTACTCAAATATTCTTATATAAATAACTCTACTTATGTAAAGCAGTTAACCTTTATGTCGTAAAGGCAGATTAAAAGCAATGTTTGTATTGAATACACTATGGAATTTATCTTAATGCTCAATTTAGATTAACATATTGTTTTGTGTATATTTTATAATGCTAAGTAATTCCATTTACTAATATAACGATATTTGATCAAACTGTATTAAGTACATGAATATGTATGATGTATGCTTAACACAGTTAATGTTTTTTTAAGACTATTATAATTATTATAATATTTGACCTTTCAGGATTTGTCAAAGCATATCTTTGAGTTTGATGATGAATTTATCTTCAGCCTAAAGGTAAACTGTTATTTTTTTTGTTATTTTATAAATGTATACTGCCAGTGACGTTTATAGTTTGTTTGAGTGAATTAGACTCTTAATGTGTGTATTTAGATCAACAATTTTGTTTACATTTTATACACAACTCAATGTCTGCCTACCTCTTCTGATTTCTTTATCAGATGGATGTCAAAAGTTGTATTGTTTCGGAGTATCCATTACCTGTTGTTATCTGTAGAAATCGAAAGGTCATACAGACTTTTACAAACTTTTATTTGTATGCAATAGAACGGAACGGGTGTATTTTAGCTATAATAGCATTATTTCAACTTTAAAATATTTAATTGTTTACTGCGCAATTTACTTTCACTTTTGTTTTAAGTGTCTGCAGTATGATTGTTGTTTAAGGGTCATTGCTTTTAAACTTTAATAAACACAATAAACAAATCAGTTACACTGACGTTCTCAGGCTCGTCATTTTTATTTATTTAAGTAAATCAAAGTTTCAAAAATTACAAAAGAACTATTTCAGTATAAATTTAAGCACATTTCGGCTTTTCATATTTCCAGCGCAGGAGTATGTTTTGCAATTTGTATTTACTTTTTACTTTACTTTATTATATTATTGTGATCTTTTGTTCATTAATTCTCTATAGAGTTTTCATTATTCACCCAATACCGTGATTCAGAGGCATACTTGAAATTAAGAAATGGCTGAGTGTTTGATAATCAGAACTTTGAACGATTTGTTCCTGTTTCTCCTGCATTACCCGGCTAATTCGGTGCCAGACTATTAAGGTCGTTGGTTTGAATCCCGATAGGAAAATACGACTTTGATTTATACGGTCCCATAATAAAGGCGGTTGGCCTACTTGTTTATGACCCGGGACTCAGTCATTGAGAGGGATAATTGATATAATCGATGGACATTTTCAGTTCAATCGATGTAAAATAGAAAAAAGAAATACTTGTCATGAAGCTTTTGAAGTGAAATTCAAAAACACATGATTCAGAAATATTTAGCTCGTATTTATTAAACAAGTATTGCATTCTTGAAAGGGCAATACGAGGAGTATTCTCCCACGTTACAAGCATCACAAGGTGCAGTTATTTATGTTATGCTGTTGATATGTTTTCCTAATTCCCTCTCAGGAATGCAATATTTTTGAAAATGTAATTAAATGTGATTCTTCAATTCACAACGTGTATTACATTTACATTCATTAAATGTTATTTGCATGCATTTACTAAACGTATAAAGGTATACATTTTTCAATAATTATGTATATATGCACATTGATGAAACCATCATGTTGTTACTATTTATTTAGTTATACATTTTTTATAACTGATGTGACTCTTTAAAGTATGTAGGAGCTAATGTTTGCACAACCAAAGCATTCCAGAGATTGACTTTTACAAGTTACACAATAACAAAATGATTAACATAGGTTATCGGCCTCATGTGTCTGATACATACGGTGGAACGTAACTGCCGTCAGATAATCTGTTAACGTCTGCGAGTTGCTCGTGTTAACCACTTAATTATGCGATAATTATCAAGCTATCTAGTTAATAGAAACTGTTCTCTGTAAGATAAATATCACAATACTAAAAAATGGCTTCAAAGTGCTCGGAACTGCCACCTTTTTCCCTTTTAGCTGCATAAACCGGTTATCTAATTATGGTTAGCGAATTCCACTTAATTAGGAACATAATTACCGGCAGATAACATTCGTGTTACCACATATTTATAAATGCATTTTGGCCTTTAGCTTCAACTGGTTATCTAGTAAGTGTTTATGAATTCCATTAAGTCAGTACATTCTAACTGGTTAACAAAATACGATTCATGTTACCAGTTATTGTTTTGATTATTTCATGGATCATTTTCAATGTGCCCATATCAAGCAGTCCTACAGTTTATGCCAGGTTTCTGGATTTTGGTCCATTTTCGAAGCCTCACTTCACAGCCAGGTGTTTATTATGCATGTAATTGAGATAACCAATTTCTGTCAGCAGGGGCCCATTAACCACTCTTCCCTGGTCAGTTTTGGGGTCAGAAGGATATTTATCAGAGAACATCTTCAGTACGATTTATGCACTAAAATTCACGATGACTATAGAAAAGCAATTTATATCAGTTACTTTAGTTTTAAACTATTTATGAAAATGAAAAAAAACACATAAACATTGATTCCATAGCAAAGAAATGAAACATTGAAGTAAATAAAAAAATATATTCAGTCTTATCGTTTGATTTAATTTCGAACGGAATAACTTTATACATGGGATTTTTATTTATACTTTTCATTAAGATAACGTTAGCTGTCTACTTACTACAAAAGTATCAATATCAACCCTATTAAACCCAATGAAATGTACAATTGAATGAAATGGATATTTAGGTTTTATAAAATATAATTTATGTATTACATGTATATCTAACAGTGTCAATAATGCAGTTATAATGAAGTTTGTTATATATGGTTATATTTAAAGAATATGTTTTTCGCAATTTTCACAACAAATGAAAATTAATACTTTCTTTTGCTGCATTTTTGGAACAAGAAAAGAATACTGCAAACTTGATGCATTGCTATTTTTCACTTTAGGATGATTACGCGTAATTCAACCGTATTAAATTATAGCAACATTATCCAATTGCTAACAGTCTCATAATTATAAAGTCTAAAGTTTGTAAACTCTGAAGTCATCACTTGGATTGAGGTTCGTATGTTTTCCTGTGAAATACTTTTTTGATTAAATTATAATAACTCTGGTTTTACTAAGTGCAGTGGGAAACGAAACCCGAGATGCAAAACGTCCTTACCTAAATAACGCCCGAGGTTTCTGGACTTTAGGTAATATAATCGAGTTTTAAGTAACACAAGTTGGCATAAAACCTACTGACGGAATCACAGACAGACGGACGACCAAGGGCAAATCTATATGCCCCCCCCCCATTTTATGGGGGCATAAGATGTAATATTAAAAGAAATGTAATATTTTAACCATTTGCCAAAATATAAGGTCATATATTGATGTACTTAGATATTCTTATTACTTATAACACAGCTTACAACTTATGTTTTTTTTAATCTGAGCACTATATTATCTTGATGTTGAAACTGAACTTTCATAGGTTTCTATTGATACATTGACATTGTGGTCTTTGCTAAAATGCATTTCCAAAAAAACATCATTGCCCACTTTCCATGTGAATTATATAAGCCCTCTTTATGTTTGTGTATCTTCGTTTATGTAATTTTCTAGAAAATTCATTTCCTAAAATATAGCTTTTGAAACAGCGATTAAAATCTTCTTTACTGACACAGTTAAATCAACGTTTGTTTTCTTTGTAAGATTTCTCTTCTTAATTTGCATTGTTGTGTGAGAACATTCTTCATTAGAAGAGTGATTAAACATTATACACACTGCATGGAAGCTTTCCATATATATATATATATCTCATTAACTATTTTGTCTTTGCTTTCGGAATTATCATAAAACATTGCTACCTTATTTCAATATATATATAATACTTGTTTCAAAGCAGTTTAATATCATCATATGAGAAATGATCACAACAAAGCAATACTGTATCTTAAACCACTATGTCCGGACTTTTGATATCATACCAGTATATTTGAACGTTATATGACTCATTTTATTTTAATATAATATTTAAAATTATCCAACTTTTTCTGATCGTTTGCACTCCTACATGCACAGTTGATGTAAATTTTTAATCACAGCAGTCACTGAACTTTTATTACATGTTTTGTAATAAAATGTATGCATTTTTCCAGAAATATATATTTTCTCCATATTATTTTCTCTTTGCGAAAAGGAAAATATATGTATATTAAAGCATCTTGTAATAGGTTATTAACTTATTATTAGTGCGTTTTGATTAGGGAGATGGAATTCGACTAAAGTCGCACGAGGCGCTTACTGACTGAAATCAATATCTTAAAACATCAACAACAGTTGAATAAGACATTCCGGATCAACATGTTATTAATATATATATCAATGGTTTAAATCACTTAAAAGATACATGATTTCGTAATAAATATTACATTCATGACAAACTTGTTTTATGACGTCATTTAAACATTGCACAATGATACTTGATGGGCGTCAGTATAGTGGATTTTGGACTACCGTATATAATAATAATAATAATAATAATAATGATAATAATAATAATAATAATAGTAATAATAATAACTATGATATACAAAATTTATACAAAAGCATTCGATAATAATATTATTTTAATAATCAAGATAGCGATAGTTGAAATACCAAGAAAAACCTCCTAACATAAAATGGCCCAATTCTCAAGACAAGAATAGCTTTTACTCTCAAATTAGTCAGGCAAACAGCTCCCAGCAGGGTCAAGTGGTCAGATTACAGTTATGTTAGATTAGTTCCACTGATAAGCCCGAGCATCAGCTTGATGCTCAGTAGCGGCATTAACTGTAGGACTGCAAGTGTTCATAACCTCGTGTATGGTGGTCAATAGGTTTATAAATATATGCCTTTGTGCGGTTAAACTGAAAACTACTTTTCTACAAGGGTTGGAATTTTAATATTTTAGTAAGTACCATTGGCATGTAGATTGCCGTAATCCTAAGGTAGTTGGCGAAAAATAAAAATTAGCTTGTGCCATTAAACTAAGTCCATTGCGCTCTACAATTCAGAAAAATTGCCTCCAATTTACTCCTCATTTTGAGAAAAAGGCTAATCAGTCCAGGAAATCACCATGAAATTGTACCAGTCAATTAATTACCACTTAGTGGGCCGTCCTGCTGGGCTGTTGAATGTGTGTATTCAAGGATGATCTTTGTTTTGACTGATACTGCAGTGTTAAGCTTGTGGTGAGTTATTGCATGTATCAAAATGATCTTGAGAATGGGGTAAATATTTGCATACATAGAGAATTGCCTACACTAATTGATAAATTAAAAGTTAAAACTGAAATCACAATGTTTTCATTACAGTTCTTGAAATTGATAAAGGGACCTCTAAGTCCTTTTTTTCGTATCATTTCTTTATCAGCCTAACTGGCGATAGCTTGTGTTCGGTCTTCAATTTTGTCATACGAGGTCGTATTTAAAATGAGTTGACTTGGGCGTGTGGAGATATTCATGACATTTAGTGATAGCTCTTATTATTAAAAATATATAATATCCCACAAATAGAGATCATTCTAAACTGTTTATGTAAGTATAATGGTATACAACAAAATTAATTCTTCAACTTAAAAGTTCAAGTTAACTGAATCAAATGAAATTTAATGAACGACAAAAAAAGTTAAAAATAAGATGTACAGCTCGTTTGAAACATGTGCATTGGAATTGAATACCAGCTGGGCAGTCAGGAGTATTTATAAGACTGTGGCTTATATGTTGCTTCAGATCATTATCACAGAAATGTTGATAAGCAGTGACCCTGTGTAACCTTTATTAGAATGATAAGTTTGGAAGGCACAAACTCTTGACATTATATTTAATTTTGCACATAAAGAAGTAAAACTGGAAAAAAATCATGATACAATACTAACATGACGGTTTAATTCAGGAGTCCGATGAACCATTGGCTGTTGTTAGTCCAGAGGAACCCACACAGCCACTTCATACATCAACACCAAAGAAACCCATACATGTATGTATTTAACTGCCTGCAAAAATGGGAAAATTTGCTGCAGAAGACGGTACTTTTTACAATTAAGTTACCCCATAAAGTCATGTATTATTTTTTAAATAATAAAGAACAATAAACAAATAGATCATATTTATGCACCGTGTTAAATTTTAATTGCTTAAAAAAACTGTTCATAGATATGTTATCAATCATAATTATTTTTAAGACAAGTAAAACAGGAAAAGGCAGACCAGTTCATATTTATGCACCGTGTTAAATTTTAATTGCTTGTAAAAAAAGTTCAAAGATAATGTTTTATCAATTATAATTATTTTTCAGACAAGTAAAACAGGAAAAGGCAGACCAGTTCGGAGGTTATTAAAGCTTAAGAAAACAGGGGAAGTGCAACGTCTACAGCCATGTAGGAGATGATGTTTTCATAGCAATGTATCCCAGAGCCAGATCATTAGGGCTAGAGAAAAAGTATAGACAAAGGATTTCAACTGTAGAGTTGACTGGATGTTGGAAAAGTTTGAAGAAACCCCGAATTGTTTTGGTTATGTTACCAAACCTTTCAAGATTTAGTTGGTAATATTCCCAGAAATATATTTAACTCTGTCAATAAATGTGAGCTGGTTAAGCTCTGCGATTATGTTAAAGAATCAGTATGTATTCGTAATGTTATTCCTAATAATAATAATAATTATTATTATTATCAATTTAGTTCATCCTCTGATACTGCTGCCTTTACGTCAACATATTTGTGTCTTTAACCATAGCACTAACCACGTACAAGCATTTGATATCAAAAACCTAAGTGTATGTGTTTAGAAAATGTTCTGATGTATATGACTTATAAACGTCTGTTCTGTTCTTTTCTGTGTTTTTTTTTAAATCATAATATGCGAAAGTCCACACTTGTATTTAAAATAATAATTGTCAAATTGTAAAATTGCAAGAGATATACCTGTTATACTGAAATAACATTCTAGTAGGTTTAAACAACCAGGAATATGTAATCTATGTCGTTCTATCAATCAACACTTATAAGAGTCAAACGTCATGGTCATATCTCATATTCGCAAATAAAATGTTGTCGTATTTACTTATTCCCTTCTAAGAGGACACATTTTATCTGCAAATATCTGTTATCATCTGAACACGATTGAACACTATGTCTACTATCCTCACACTTTGAATGGTCATAATCTTTAAACTGCCTTAAAGTCATCCAATGGCCATGACCAATCAGCTGTAATTTAAGTCCATGCATATTTCGATTGTTCAAATAATCCTGACAACATGGCGCTCGGGGGGTGGTGGGGATTAATGTTTGACAAACATATCTTATTATAAAATGTTTATATTTTTATTGGAAATATTATCAAACATTTGCGAATATTGCATGTTTTAGAAATGTTTAGAACAATTTTAGTCATACTATAGATTATTCTGGGAATATTACAAACATGCTGAAAAACCTGCTGTTAATTTTAATACTATGCAATGAAGATTTTGGTAATATTCCCAGAATGTTTCATGTCCTACAGCAGCCCACGTGGAGCTTTTTCTTTTGGATTATTTTATTTCATTTCATCTTTTGATATGCCCAAAAAAGTTTTGGTAATGTTACCAAATATTTCAAGATAATATAATTGTATTCAGGGTGAATTTGAGAACGATAACGGAAAATGTTCGTAATTCATTTTGGGAATATTACCAAATATGTGTGACTATTCCTAGTTTAAGAATGATATAGAAAATCTCTCGGCATAATATGGATTATTTTGGGAATGTTCTCAAAAATGTTCAAAATCCCCAGTTTTCAATACTGCACTATGAACTGTTTGGTCCTACAAAAACTATTTGTGGAGTTTTCAAAGGCTTTTTGTTGAATTAGTCTGTTTCAGTTCATCTGGTAATATTCTCAAATAATTTTGGTAATGTTACCAAATATCACGATCAAATTGGTAATATTCCCAGAAAACCTGGACATTTTATTCAGAATCCTAGAAGAAAATGTTCATCATTTATTTTGGGAATATTACCAAATATTTATGACTTTTCATAGTTGAAGAATATTTTTAAAATCTCTCGGCATAATATCGATAGTTTTGGGAATGTTCCCAAAAATGTTAAAACGCCCACTACAACTTTAAATACTATACTATGAAATATTTGGTAATATTCCCGAAAGGTTTTGGTAATGTTACCAGAAATTTCAAGATTAACTTTGGTAATATTCCCAGAAAACCTGGACGTTATTTCCAAGACGAATTTTAGAATGTTAGCCGAAAATGTTCATAATTCAGAAAAAATACCAAATATTTGTGACAACCCCTAGTTTTTATTAATTTTTAGAAAACCTCTCAACATACTATGGATACTTTTGGGAATATTACCAGAAATGTTAAAAATACACCATAACTTTTCAATACTATATCACAAAGTGTTGGAAAATATTTTCAAAATGTTTTGTTAATGTTACCAAGTTTTCAAGATCAAATTGGTAATATTCCCAGAAAACCTGGACATTATGTTCAGAAACCTAGCAGAAAATGTTTATCACTTATTTTGGGAATATTACCAAATATTTGTGACTTTTCATAGTTGAAGAATATTTTAGAAAATCTCTCGGCATAGTATGGATTATTTTGGGAATGTTCCCGCAAATGTTGAAACCCCCACCATAACTCTTCAATGCTTTATTACAAAGTGTTTGGAAATATTTTCAAAATGTTTTGGTAATGTTACCAAATTTTCAAGATCAAATTGGTAACATTCCCAGAAAACCTGGATATTAAATTCAGAAGCCTAGCAGAAAATGTTTATCATTTTTTTGGGGAATATTACCAAATATTTGTGACTTTTCATAGTTGAAGAATATTTTAGAAAATCTCTCGGCATAGTATGGATTATTTTGGGAATGTTCCCAAAAATGTTGAAACCCCCACCACAACTTTCAATACTATACTACAAAGTGTTAGGATTATTTTCAAAATGTTTTGGTAATGTTACCAAATTTTCAAGATCAAATTGGTAATATTCCCAGAAAACCTGGACATTAAATTCAGAAGCCTAGCAGAAAATGTTCATCATTTTTTGGGAATATTACCAAATATTTGTGACTTTTCATAGTTGAAGAATATTTTAGAAAATCTCTAGGCATAGTATCGATTATTTTGGGAATGTTCCCACAAATGTTGAAACCCCCACCACAACTTTCAATACTATACTACAAAGTGTTTGGAAATATTTTCAAAATGTTTTGGTAATGTTACCAAATTTTCAAGATCAAATTGGTAATATTCCCAGAAAACCTGGCATACTATGGATACTTTTGGGAATATTACCAGAAATGTTGAAAACCACACTATAACTCTTCAATACCATACTATGATGTGTTTGGTAATATTCCCAAAAATATTTCTAATCCTACAGAAATGCTTTGAGAACATTACAAAGGGTTTTTGTTGAATAAAAATGTTACCATGCTGAAAAGGGAAAGTTGCGTTTTCCCTTTTCATTTTGCGGTTTGTTATATGATATTTAATGATATGCAGTTTTTGAATATTGTATTACACTTAACCATTCCATTATGTCATGTAATCACATAATGACTTAGCACAGTAACCGCATTTTCTAAAACTAGTATTCCATGAAAGCCGTGACAAAGCAGTAAAGTCTTATTGTTTTTCGTGCATATTTTTCTTTCCGTGAAGTCTCAGATGAATTTTCAAAAAATCTAAATATAGGAAAAAGCTATGAATATTTAATTTAAATCCTAATAACCTTTCAGTTAAGTTTTAAAACAGTCTAAAACCATTGATCTTTCTAAAAACCAGTATAAATAACTGTTAAATATACAATTTCATTTTATAAAATTGAAATTATACATTTTATATCTTTGTCATTTTAACATAACGTAAGTATGTAAGTGATCATGACTATTAAGGTTTTTATTGGGTATATAACATGGCTCTCGTAAAATTGTGATAAATGAAATCGTCATTTAAATTACTATAAATACATATATATAAATAACATTATAATACATACGCCCTTGGTCAATTTATAAACGTAAATCTAGACAAATTGAAAAACCGTTATTAAACGAGATGAGAAAGAGTGTAAGTACATCTTCATTATATTGTAAAATGCAATATCTTTCATTAGAATTGAAAATAACCGAATTTTAGATTGATCAGGCGTGAGACCATAGTTATTTTTACTATATGTTTCATACAGACACTAACCTGGCTTTTGACTTTATACATACCTCAATTGAAAAACAAGGACATGTCATCTCTAGAAAAATTCAAAACACAAAATATGATCACAAGAAAACACCATGTTGACCATTGACCCGACTGTCAAAATTGAGTTCAAATACATAACCCTTCCGCCAAGGAGTCAAGCGGCTACAAACAACTAATTTTAAGACTTCCACAAGCTATGATTTGTCCAATATTTACACTGAAAACTATCAATTTCTGCAATAGAGTTTCAAATTCAGTCAAGTTCTCTATATAAAATATTGATACTTGAACACAAGCACTCTTTTTTCTGTTTTCACATCCGAATCTTGGTCAACGGGGGGCAGATAACTGTGGTCATGAGCCTATAAAAACTCCTATAGTTCAGCTTCAGGCTATATACAACACATACTGAACGTTTGGCAATGATATATCAAACACTAAATGAATGACACAAGTATTAGCATCTGTGGTATTTTCATAAAAAGCAGAAACAGCCATTTTCCTCACATGGTAAGCCGCAAACCTTTGAAGAGCCATTATTTCCTTATGCATTGGAATAATTTGATCAAGTAAATTTTTCCTTGTAGCTTTCAATGGTCTCTATAGAACAGCACCACAACAATGGCCTGCCTACTCTTTTAAGATTTTTTTATAAGTAAAATAAGGTTTTTCCACTTTATCGGCTTAGCATTTTATTTAAAAAATGACATAGAGCCAAACTGAAATGTTTCAACTTGTCAAAATTTTGCTTTTCTGGTCCAGTTATATACAAAGGTAACAGAACTGTTCAGTTTAACAAAAGAAATTTAGTGATCATGTGTTTATAGACAGTCTAAACACCACTATATGCCAAATTGTTGGCTTCCAGAACAAATGGCGCAACAAAGGAAATGGCAAAAAAACACCAAAACTGAAAGATTCATGACAACTGCTAGTGTTTTCATGAATGAGGTGGCTACATGATGTAGAAAATGCAGAGATAACATTATTATGCCCATTTAAAAAAACAACAACATACTTTAGGAATCTGTTTTGAAGGTTAGATTTGGCATTAAATTCAGATTACAGCACTTCACCATTGTATATAAGTTGCTTATTTACACCTGATTTGCTATACATCTCACTCATTGGAATCATTTACACACAAACAAGTACTACAGAGTTGACTAACATCTTCATTCTTCTGAAATATTGGATTCAGAGCTGCATCTTGCAGGACTACCGCCTGGGGAAAGGCCGCAGCTAACTGGAGCTTATTGGCACACCATGATCTGCAAGCAAGACACAAAAGCAATGTTTTACACAAATAAAACTATCTGCCACTTCTGTTAAAGTTTGAAAAAGGTCTGTAAACACTCATTTGAGGCATACACAACCTTTAATATAGTCATAAATGTGATAAATATGCAGAAAAGTTCATGAATTCAAAGATTTTCAGGACAATTTTTATAAAATATATAGTCTTTTGGACATTTTGCAATCTTTTTTTTAACAACTCAAAGGTAAATCTCATCTTATTGAGTACCCAGATGCATTTTGCAAGCATTCAAACCAGACATGCTTAGAATTTCTTCTTACTTGGAGACGGTATTCCTTTCTTGAAAATCCTTGCAGAGAGCCGGTATAGAAGCCCACACGAGACCACATTTTGACCAGCACTGGTTCTTGTCCTTGAAAATTCCTCTGTGGCTACAGCAACCAAGCTGGCTATTGAAATAAGCAATAAATTAGGGTTTTTAAAACATTTATAATGTTTTAAGGTTGTGTTTTTAATGCATGAAGGGAAAAGACTCTATTCTTTATGAAAGCGGCTCACTTTTTATTTCTTTTGCCATGAGAAATGTCAAGTTGTTCAATGAATAAACTGAATATATGAATGAATTAATAAATATATATGAATGATTGATATAATGAATTAATGAATTAATGAAAGGTGGCATTATGATTTCTCTAAAATTGGGATCTCATTGTGTTGGTGTGATTGTTGAAGTAGATGTTTTCTTGTCCATAAGCTTAAAATCATATGCACACTAAATAAAACATCAGTCTGTATCCTATGTGCAGTAAGTTTTGTTTGATTGCTTATAGAATTTGTAATTAATGTAATGTTTGCTTAAAAGAGCAAACAAAATGTGTGAATAGATGCACAATACAGACCAAAGACTAATACAAGTCAGCAGTTTCATTCAAAATAATATTATTATCAAAGCCACATCAGAAATGATGGACAGACAACGCGTACATGAAAGAAATTCATTAAGGAATGGAACAAACAGTCTCAATGGGCTTATATGACCAAACTTTCTCACTTTATACTTCAGTTTGGATACAATTTTCCATTTCCATTATATAATCTTGAAGTACTTACAAATTACAGCATGTTGGCATACACAAAGTACAGATTGGCCTGGTTGGCAGCTTGGTGGGGGGGGGGCTGTCTGGCTGGTTCTTCATTAGTTCCTCCTGGGTCTGTTTAAAATAATAATAAAGGAAAATATTAAATAAATGCACAACACCTACCCAAACATACAATCATTGACGCCCACAACATACTCAATTAACACATCTCTGGCATACCAGTTTAAATTGATGGGTTCAACATTTAAGTGTTCCACCATGACCAAAAGTGGATCATGACAGGTGTGATGAAGCCAACACTTGGAGATGAACCCAATATCAAAACCTGTGAACATGTCAGTTATGTCACTTGCCATTAGGAAACCTGGAATGTACAACCCCATACCTTATTGGATCTTGCTTGAGAGTACCTAACCATATGCGCGACCATCGCCTGTTGGCGTTTGGCCGTGATTTGTCATTGAGCAAGTATTTGTTGTTAATATTTTATAAATCCCTCCATTTAAACTTAGGAATTGAAAGTGAGGCTTTCATTCATTAGTTACCATCATTTGTAACTTTTTCCAAACATTAAATTGAAAGTGAAAGTAGGTTTTTTTTTACATTACACTATTACTTCTCTTCTTCATAGCCGAATTTGGGGAAGAAGTAATAGTGTAATGTAGTCACAACAAGTATGCTATTTTTTTTAATTCACATATTATTTCACAAGTAAAGGCTTTTGTATTCGTTTATTAATGAAAGGTAATTGATGAAATATTAGTAAGGTTGATTTATTATTAAATACAATATAAAATAGACTGGTTTTTGTGTACCACAAGTTTGTGTTGAGATTTTTTTGGGAATTTTTCAGAAACTTGATAAAATTTCTCCAACTAGATGCATGTTCAGGTGAGAATAGTGTTTGCAATTGAACGATTGAAGGTTTATCTGCATGTTGGCTGCATGTTTTTGTTGCAACTTTTCGTTTGGGTGCTTTTGTAGGCATGTTTTTCTTAGGTGTCACATTTCGATGAAATTGAAGTTGTTTCTCTTTACTCTATTTAGACAATTCGAGATTTTCTGACTTTGTAAAAGTGCAGTAATTCATAGTTATTTATGCTAGATAGTTGGTAGGAGTGACCCCTTTGATGAATCTGAAGAAATATATATATATTTTAGGTTATTTTAGGTTAAATGTCACTAAATTTTGTAAAGGTCAAAATTCAGCTCATTCCCACCAAATCACTGTGGATGCTGTAGGGAACAGTGGAACAGTTGCCTCATCCACAGTTGTCTCTGAACATGCTGAAGGGCCGCCTCATGGTAAACTGAATACAAAAACCAACTTTCTTTGCATAGTTATTTCTCGCTGGTGAAAACAATCTTTTGATGTTAATTACTTAGACCATTTTTCTGTGATAAGGTACCTTATAAAGTAGACATACAGTAATGCTTGTAAAGATGTATGTATGTATGTATGTATTTCTTTAGACCTTGCGGTCAAGGATAACCCGTGAAAGTGCAAGCACTTATTTCCAACGGGGTCCTTTGTTTTTGCTGAAGGGACAGCACGCTGAAGAGACAGTGGTGGGATACAAGGAAGTCCGGGTGCGATACCCTAGCTCTTTTTCGAAGAGACCCCTTGGTTCTTTTACGTGCTCGGTGTAAAGCATCGATACACGGGGTACAACTTTCCTGGGTTAAACCAGTACTGAGTAAACCACTTTTCCAAGCACTACCCTTTAAATGCCGAGCGCCAGGCAAGGGAGCTACTTGTACTAATTTTTAACGTCTTTTGGTATGACGCGGCCAGGGATCGAACCCATGACCTCCCGCTCCGTAGGCGAACGCTTAACCACTAGGCCACGGAGACGGTGAACAAGATGAACATGGAATGTATGTGTGTTGCTTACAAATGTTAGATATCTTGTCATCTATTAAAATCAGGCTTATTGTACTCTTTAACATATATTTGGACGAAGTATTCGTAAAAAATATTGCTGAAATATGTGTGTTGAAATGAAGAACCTCTGTGTGAATTGGGTCATCTTGTGTCGGAAAACTTAATTGTTAGGTCACATAAGAAATAGCCTTTTTATACTGTCTAACCATTTTTTTTTTACCTTTCTTTAAACATGGTGAGATTGCTTCCCTTTACAAATTCTTGGACAACTCTTATACTTGCTTAACATAATTGAATTGATCATCAGATTGGCAGATGTTTAAACCATACAGATGTAATTCAATCGTACTTCATTTGAAAGTTTTCAAAAGACATGTTTCTATGTTTTATTACCTCACAGAGTATGCCAAAAGCTTTAATGGTGTGTTACTGTTTGTCAAAATTGTAGCTCTGAATGCTTGTATGTAACTTATTAAAATTGTAAAATGATCTTACATCTCCTGAAACCTATGTTTGTGAACATAAGACAAATACTTAAATATCTCAAGGCATTGTGACATGGCAGATGTGGGCTCGGTATAGAATTATGATACATTTCAGATGCTGTTAAAGATGGTCATACAGCTGCAGATACTACAGAGGTCACAGAAACATCTGAAGATGCCCTCGGTGAATCAGCAAAAGTCTTGGAACATGCTTATCATGGTAAACTAAAGTGCTAATTAGTTCATACTAATTGATTTAAGCCTGATTGTGTAAAAGCTAAGTTAGCTAACAGCTTATTTTAAACACACTCCAGTCGGTTTCCTTGGTCAAACTCACCAGTATTGAGTGTAAATATGAGAGGAAACTAGAACATTTTCCTGACTGGGGATCAAACCTAGCACATCTTGGCTGCGAGGCGGACACTATAACTCTGAGCCATCCTTACATTAATTGAGTTTATGATCTGAAACAGGTACATACATGTTTTTGTTGCATCTAGACAAGCATCGACTTTAAAGTAATCATGATGTATGCTAAAGGTTTGTAATGAATTGTGTGTGTGTGTTGAAGTCAAACCTCAGAAAGTTTGTTAAGCTTAATTCAGTAAAACTTATGCTCGTTCTCAATTAACAGATTTATTCAGTATGGGTTATTTAATCATTTATTGGGTGTCGCTTTGGGGGACATTGTTTCTCGGAATGACAAAACACATGTTGATTTATACATCTAGATCTTGTATGTTCGTAATTTGGTGATGTAAGCATCTAGTTTGTTAATAATTGCAGGTGTTATTTTTGTACCTGAATACCAGTATATTTGTGTGAACCTTTTAGCTTTAATGAGTTTGTAACAGTATACATTCAACTCAGCTGTGTGTTTCAGATGCTGTAGGGAACAGTGCCACATCCACAGTTGCCTCATCCACAGTTGTCTCTGAACATGCTGAATGGCCGCCTCAAGGTAAATTGAATACAAAAACCAACTTTCTTTGCATAGTTATTTCTTGCTGATGACCACAATCTGTTGATGTTAATTACTTAAAGACTATTTTTCTGTGACGAGGTACCTCATAAAGTAGACATAATGCTTGTAAAGACATGTATTTGGATGAAGTATGCTTCAAGTTGGTGGTTTATTCCACTTTCAATGGATACGTGGCGGGGCCATTTGGTGAATATAGCGTCGTTTTGGCAAAAAAAGGGGAAAAAATAACATTATTCACGTGTTCAACTTGTTTTCAAATCTTTTATTCGTCAAACCTGTCGACATATTCAATTTCGGCCTCATAATGGGCCAAAAAACACTTGAAAGGAATCGATATATGTGTGTTGAAATGAAGAACTTGTGTGTAAACTAGATCATCTTTTGTCAAATTACTGAATACGAAGATCACATAAGCAAAAGCGTTATCATACTCACCTGACCATTTTGAACCTTTCTGAATAAAGCTTGAACAATATGTTTACATTGAATTTTTGACAACTTTGATACTTGTTTAACTGATAAGGAAATGATCATGTACTATGTTTAGCTATCAGCTATTCTGTGGTTTGATAACCTCACAAAGTATGCTAAAAGCTTGTAAAGATTTGTGTGTTGCTCACTTTTTATGTGTTTAATATTGTACCTCAGAATGTTTGTATGTAACTAAAATTTTTAGGATTTTAAGTTTTAGGATGGTCCAAAGTTTGGACCATCGTGGCCCTCTTGTTAAAAATATTAGCTTATATTCTTTGTTGAAACATAGGTTGTTATTTCATAATGAACAAAGGAGATGAAAACCAGACAATATCTGAAGAGAATGATGAAGTTGATTCTGCTCAGAGTGAAATGACCATGGAGAGAGAAATGGAATTCAAGACGGAGATTAAATGTATAAGGTAAAGGATATAAGAGACTGTTTATACTAATTAATGGCAGCTCAATGTTAAGACTGTTGAGGTCTAGTTTCCTTCACCGGTAAAACCAGAATGTGTCTGTTTTAAAAGATTGTCAGAAAGATGTACATGTATCCCTGATGGGCATCGAACCCACAACTGTTTGAGTGAAATACCTGCACAAAGACCAGATTATTCACCTTGCTTTCAAGGAATCTTGTTTTGTCATTTCATTTTATTGATTAAAGATGTGTTCAATACACATATTATGTATAATCATTAATGTAAGTTTCTTTCATGTACTACTATATACTATAAAAACATTTGTGCCTGCTTCCACAATAGAAAGGGCTACAACAGACACTATACTATGGAATTGTGAAACACTTTATTTGACAGCAGCTATATGTAACTTGTGCTAAACTTTTCTTTTACGGTATATTAAACAATGGTATGTACCAAGCATACTTTGTAGTTCTAAAGCAATTGTTTGCAGGACATGTTTTTCTATTTTTGTACATTTGCCATGCCTTTTTTGCAGCAATGTTCAAGATTTGACCCAGGAGCAGCTGCAGTACATGGTTGATAAGAGTGAGAGGCATCAGCAGAAAATATTTGGAGGATACATTCTCTGCGAGAGACATATTGCATTCAAGCAGGGAGGAAGAAGCAAAAGTAAGGCATTTGAACAATTTTAGGAATATATGCACTGTACTTTTATGGATGATGATGATTTAATTAAGGGGACATCAAATAATTTGTTTGTTAGATTTCGACCGAGACAACTTGAAGCAAGGAGCGGGAGAAATGAAATTCATATTTCCCATTTCTATTACCAGGAGCTGAGAAAGCTGAAACCATTTAATTCTATAATGCTATAAATACATTCTTGAATTTTCCCTTCTAAATACAAGTTCAAAAAGAAACCAAACAACACACAAAAAGTATGCACATTATTATCCTGCTGTATTTTTATTTTTTTATTGTTTCGTATGAACTGATATTAAAAAAAAAGATTTAAAATTGCAACTGTAAACAACATTGTAAAAAGGTATCCTGTGTTTTGTTTTGTTTCAGGAGAGCTGGACTTAAACTCGCGTATTTGTTCTTACACAGACGAGCAAGTGGACACAGTCATGCAGGCCCTTGAAAACATCTTCTGTAAACAGGATAACAAGGTTTGTCAGCCACTTCTACAAATATCAAAGATAAGTGGGTTATTTATCCTCTACTTTATGACAAATGCCCTTTGAGTTTCAAATGCAGGGGAAGTGGTAACCTTTGATTTTAAAACCACTGGATGAGGTACTACTTTCTTGATATAATTATGAAAATTATATTGTCTTTTACTTTAAAATATATTTTACGCCCAAACACCAGGAGGGTTAAATAATAGTCCATAGTGGAATGAAATTATTGTTGATTTCTATTTCAGTACCTGGACTATCTGCTGAGGGTTCTCCTTCCAGAAATGCTTGTGAAGATCCATATGGACATACACCATACCAGCCATGTGGTCAGTGAACAGATTATGGCCCATGACTTCCACCCAACTCTCTTTAATACAGGTATATGATATAGACTGAAGCCAGAAGGTTGCAGTTTGAAAAACTTATGTTTTTGAACAATGCACTTCCCTAATCCCTATTGGGTTGAATTATCTGTCCGCATTTCAAAGCAGAGGGAGACATAATGTTTTGGGGCCCCTCAAGTCAAGTAAATATTTGATTATATGGAATCCGACAATAAACAAATATTGACTTGACTTGAAGGGCTGCCTGAAGTTTAATTGATGTTTGAATGTTGCTTATGAATGCAGACTTATCTTGTTTCCCATTAAAAGTGTTGAGAGAAAAATAAGATATTTTTTTATAATTCAATAGCTTTGCCACACTCTGGCTGTCTGTTATATCGATGGATGAAGTATGCTTCCAGTTATTGATGAATTGTGTGTGTTGAAATGAAGTACCTTTGTGTGCACTGGATCATCTTTTATTGAAAAACTAAGTTGTAAGGTTAAAAAAGCCCTGTTGTACTCTAGAGACCATTTTGGCACTGTCTTCATAAACTATGGTCATACTGGTCTCCTTGACAAATTCTTGGACAACTTGGATACTTGTTTTTCATAATTGTATTTATCTTGAGATTGACCATTGTTTAGACCACACAGCTCAAATGCAATCATATTTGTTTTAAAAGGTTTCAAAAGACAAGTCTCTATGTTTTTTATGCACCCGAAGGTGGGGATATTAAAATCGCACCGTCCGTCCGTCCGTCCGTCCGTCCGGCGTTGTAACTTTCCCTTGTATGGACAGATTTTAAAATTACTTGCCACATGTGTTCAACATATCAAGACGACGTGTCGCGTGCAAGACTCGTGTCCCTACCTCAAAGGTCAAGGTCACACTTAGTGTTTATTCACAATGGAGTGCTGCATATAAGGACATAGAGTATAGGTTGTCGTGTCTGGGCTGTAACTTTCTCTTGTATGGACAGATTTTAAAATAACTTGCCACATGTGTTCCACATACGACGACGTGTCGAATGCAAGACCCGTGTCCCTACCTCAAAGGTCAAGGTCACACTTAGTGTTTATTCACAATGGAGTGCTGCATATAAGGACATAGAGTATAGGTTGTCGTGTCCGGGCTGTAACTTTCCCTTGTATGGACAGATTTTAAAATAACTTGCCACATGTGTTCAACATACCAAGACAACGTGTCGCGTGCAAGACCCGTGTCCCTACCTCAAAGGTCAAGGTCACACTTAGTGTTTAATCGCAATGCAGTGCTGGATATAAGGACATAGAGTATAGGTTGTCGTGTCCGGGCTGTAACTTTCCGTTGTATGGACAGATTTTAAAATAACTTGCCAAATGTGTTCAACATATCAAGACGACGTGTCGCGTGCAAGACTCGTGTCCCTACCTCAAAGGTCAAGGTCACACTTAGTGTTTATTCACAATGGAGTGCTGCATATAAGGACATAGAGTATAGGTTGTCGTGTCTGGGCTTTAACTTTCTCTTGTATGGACAGATTTTAAAATAACTTGCCACATGTGTTCCACATACGACGACGTGTCGAATGCAAGACCCGTGTCCCTACCTCAAAGGTCAAGGTCACACTTAGTGTTTATTCACAATGGAGTGCTGCATATAAGGACATAGAGTATAGGTTGTCGTGTCCGGGCTGTAACTTTCCCTTGTATGGACAGATTTTAAAATAACTTGCCACATGTGTTCAACATACCAAGACAACGTGTCGCGTGCAAGACCCGTGTCCCTACCTCAAAGGTCAAGGTCACACTTAGTGTTTAATCGCAATGCAGTGCTGCATATAAGGACATAGAGTATAGGTTGTCGTGTCCGGGCTGTAACTTTCCGTTGTATGGACAGATTTTAAAATAACTTGCCAAATGTGTTCCACATACCAAGACGACGTGTCGCGTGCAAGACCCGTGTCCCTACCTCAAAGGTCAAGGTCACACTTCGTGTTTATTCACAATGGAGTGCTGCATACAAGGACATAGAGTATAGGTTGTCGTGTCTGGGCTGTAACTTTCTCTTGTATGGACAGATTTTAAAATAACTTGCCACATGTGTTCCACATACCAAGACGACGTGTCGCGTGCAAGACCCGTGTCCCTACCTCAAAGGTCAAGGTCACACTTAGTGTTTAATCACAATGGATTTGATGATAAAACCTCGTTTGGGGATGTATACAAGACTGTTGAAAATTCTAATACAGTCATGTAGATAACCCTTAGATATCTTGATATGCTTTGGACAAACAATAAAATTAGAAACTGAATTTAAACTATGTTTACTAAAGTAATTTCCAACTATAAATGATTTGAAAAAGTATACAGATACAATAATTCTTCACTATTTCATCTCCATAGTACAAAGATTGCCATCAACATTTTCATCAGGGAAAAAAACAGCAGCAGAATAACAAATATGAGTGACAAAATCATAACATGGATGACCAAATCAGTCAATCTAAGAATAATATAGCAAATATCAGTGACTAAATCATTCCAGCTAAATATAGCATTGCAAATATCAGTGAGTAAATCATTCAAACGATATATTATATAGCAAATTATGTGTGTCACTTTATCTAGGATTGCGTACTTTGTGGCCCAAATCATTCAAACTTCATTTAACATTGCAAATATCTTTGACGAAATCATTCAAATTTTATATAACATTATTCAAACTAAATATAACATTGCAAATATTTTTGACCAAATCATTCAGGCTTAATTCAACTTAGCAGCCAAAATCATTCAAAATACAACACAGAAAGTATAAGTAAACACTGTAATAGAACATAGCAAATATAAGTACCAAAAGCATTCTAGCTAAATATAATATAGAAAATATGTGTGACTTAATCATTCAAACTTTATTAACTATGCTAATATTGTTAACTAAATTATTCATACCAAAACATTTACATTTAATTCAACTTAGCAAATATAAGTGACCAAATCATTCAAACTGAATACAACACATTCAAAATTAGCTACTGTTATTTGAGAAATAATAATATTATGATTTGTGGGTGAATTAGTTTATCAAGTATTGGCCGGTGTACACCACTCTCTGATGATATTTGGAAATAAAAATGTTCGCCACTAGGGGTTTAATAAATGTAATAAACTAACCAGAATTAGAGATAAAGGTACATGTAGTCAATATCATTTCTGACTAAATCAATCAAACCATACAACACACGCAGTGGCATGTTTCACTGGCAGAAACGTTGACATTTCATAAATGTTCATTCTTGGCGCTTTTTTATATTCTTATGTAGAAAACACCAAGCTGTAATCTTTATCACACAAATTAAGGCTTTTCCATCACCAGAGATGTAAAACGAATAAAACAATCAACATACATATACTTATACAAAAACACACAACGATTTCTCTTTGTGTGTATCTTTTTACATGATCATTACATGATCATAATACACATGTTACTATAAATAGTAACATTTTACTACAGAAATTCGTTCCCGCAATAATGATTATCGTTTCCGCCCGTGAGATTATCACGGCACGTCAAGGCGATTATGGCATAATTGCCTGACGAAGACGAGAACGTGAACACTGACGTCATTTTCACGAACATAAAAATGGCCGCCGTATACTTGGTAGGCAAACATTTAAACATTAAAAGTTGTAAAGGGATTAAAATGGAACTATGCAATAATAGTGAAATTAGTTTTACCAATAATACCACCTTCCATGTTTCAGTAACGAGTACTACCCGAAACCGTACCAGATGTTTACATTCGGTAATATTCATACAGCAGTGAGACAAGGAAATGTTTTGTTAAAACGTTTTGTTTTACTTTATTCGCTGAGAAATGTTAATTATTCCAGCGAAATGGCTAGGGTCATTCAAGCCGAGATTTTTATGAAACTGCTCCTAGGCTTGATCGATCCTAGCTGTGCTGACCTATTGAAATGAACACCACAATCAGCCGATGTAAAACAGGAAATATTTGAAGAATGGAAAAAATGCAGGCTTATTCTGAAAACACGTACGAAAAGGTTTGCTATTTTGATTTCCACTCACTCGTTTTTTTCGCAGCTAATGCCATTCAAACCATTTTGTTATATCTCATTTTTAAGACTTTCAGACTACATGCTAATCATATGACATATCCTTCATTATTCCACAAAATCATGTTTTTAAATCTATTTGAAATTATTGACAAATGACAAAACATATGTATTATACAGGATAATACATGGTTGACCATGGCTAAAGCCCTCGGGCAATTATTCCTTCCACTGGGGTAATTATCAACCAAAAGCCATGGTCAACCATATATCATTCTATAAGTAATCTTCAAATGTAAACATCTTAATGTTCAAATGTATTCATTTTGGAATGCAGATTGGCATAATTTAAAATTTTATTTTATGCAGGAGATGTTGAAGATTATTGGTTTGAACTTTGGTAATATTTTAAAGAAGATCATTTCAAATTGAGTTTAAGTAATTTCGATTATTAAAGACTAGTTTCTCCCAAAAATATACTGTCTTGTTACAAAATAAACATTGAAAATATTAGTGTATTCATCGTTTAAATCCGCTTATAAATCATCCTTGTACTAGACGTGTATTTACCCACTTACTTTAACAAACATGTATTTACAGTCATATTAACACTTTAAAGAAGTAATACGAAATCACGATATTAGACTAATTATTTTGTCTATTCCATAATGATTACTATTTTTCACTCATTGACAAAATTACCATCAACGAGAATTAACGTGAAGAAGCGTTTGTCTTTACAATTGTTGAAATACTGAATGAGACCAACATATTTTTACAAAAGCTTATATGAACGATTTGTGGTGGGCATATCGAAAAAAACAAAAAACAATTGGTCATTAGAGTACAATATTGTACTCAGGTTTTAATGACATATTAATGCGAAATAACTCTGTAGTTTTAGGTTATATTTTCAGTCATTTCAACTACCCACAACAAATCTTTTTCAGCCCTTCAATTAAAATGTGTTCTGTTTACCTATACAACCACAAAGGGTTGATTAAAATAAATATTTATAAACAGTTGTTTCTTGAATTATAATGATTTGAAAGGAAATACTTTACTATTAAACTTATTATATCTGTAAAACACTAGCATATACAATGTAATATACCCGAGTAGGTCATGTGACCTGGATTTTTTTTTGCATGACACACTCTTCAACACACTCCCTTTCTTATTTAAACTATCCTTGATGGCCTATACACACGTACACTTTTACAACCACTTTTGACATATAGCCTGTTTTGCTGCTCACTGAAGCAGACACCCAATGGATACTGTAAATCATCCTTCTCCCCAAGCAGCTGGATCATCTGACTATTCGGCAGGTGTAGGCACATGATGTTGTTACTTTCAGAACCACAGATAAGCAGCTTGCTTCCCACTGCAGTCATGCCTGCTGGTCCTCTCAGTGCAGGATCCTGGAATGTCTGTAGGATGTTAAGGTCCATGTCCAGCTTGGTGATGGTGTTCTTCTCAGATTCGGACACAAATATCACTGCGTCCGGGGCTTCACTGACCACTGTCAGACATAATGAAATGCTAAAGATCGACTTCCCACTGTCATTACTGTCTTTCTTGACTTTTCCACTCATGTCCATTATAACAACTTTTCCACTTAAGTAAGCTACTATTAACCTTTCATTATGGTAACAAATATATTGACTTCCAGTACCCACCTTGATGCTTTCTTCAAGGAACAATTGTCCCAGTGCATTCAGGAACTGAATACTTCCATTTACTGAACATACAGCCACCCTGTCCCCGGGGAGAAGACAAATACTCCGTGGTCCACTTAGCATACTGACCTGGCACATGAGGTTGTTAGTCCTCAGGTCAACCATTTTCACTTTTTTATTGTCAGGATCAACCAGTATCAGCCTGTCTCCATGAAACAGGATCATGTCTGTCAGGCAGACGGGAGAGGCGTCAGATGGAGACTTGACATTGATGGTTGTGGCTGGTGTGAACTTCATGCTGATTAGATCATCGGGTTGTTGCTCTATTAAAGAAAAGATCAATTACTTCCAAATCCAAGTGTATAAAAAAATCAGAGGTAAAAAAATATTTGATAAGTGTACAAAAAAATTGTTTTTGTCCTTTTTACTAGGTAATTTGTGGCCAAGTAGCTATTAATAAAAAAACCAATTTTTAATGGCTAATATTTCACGTTTAAGGTTTTCGTCTTGTTTTGGTCAATAAAGTCAAATGCACTATACATAATAATACATATATCTTTTTAAAGATTGAAAGTAGATGCCCCCTTAAATGTTCGAGATATGTAGTGCTAGATAAAGAAAAGTATATTAACTGTTTAAATTTCAGAATATATATTTAAGTGTGGAAAAAACACAATAAAAACACTATAAATTAAAGTCGTAAGGCATCTACCAGCGTGCTTAAAAAATGTAGCATAAAACTTACTTGATTGTATTTCACCATGTTTTGACTATTAAAACAAATAATACAATTATTTCTTGAATGATATTCAATGTGAAATAAACTTGAATTTTATGGCAGGTTTGGATTGTTTGATTTTTGAATTAAGGCAAGTTATCGATTGGACAGACTTGACTTTGTTGATTAAGTGCATTTCACATACATTGAACTATTATTAAGAACATAAACTATCTATAGTTGATGTCATTCTTACGGTGGCACAGAGGTGACATGTGTATGTTTTTATTAATCTCGTGCGGATAAGATACTAAGTCGTGCGCAGGACAAACTAAGTCGTGCGCATGAGTTACTAGGTCGTGCGCACGATATACTATGTCGCATGTTATGACAGTAACAATGTCATGGAGAAATGCGTCAGGTTTGGGCCTTGAACCAACGACCTTCTGTTTAGTACTTATGCACGATACCAAATGAGCTTACATGTCAAATTGAGAGTCCTTTTACAAACATTCGTGAAATATAACAAAATGATTATCGTGATCATCTCTAACACATTCCCTTGAAATACTCCTCTTCGTATTTATACACGTTTAGGATTTTATTCCACTTATGGAAAGCTTTGGCTTAGTCAGAGTTTGGCACCCTGAACAGATACTTGCAAACGGCAGACCCTTTTGAAATGGCCAAAAATCAGAGGAAGCTTGATTGGACGAATACCGTGAATATGGCGGTAAAGCTACACCTATGTGTTTCAGGAACGAGGTTACAATAGAATATGTATGTGGCAAAAACATTTCTGGTAAAAGTACTATTTCATTCAATCCAAAGGTTGGGCGACGCATTTTCACAATATATTTTATATTTTGATATGTCCAACCCTAACCCCTTTGAATGTCGGTCAGTCTGTCGATAAACCAAACGTTGTCTGATTAATAACTACTTGTTACGTACTGACATAATTATGACGACAGTGATTTTGTACTCAGTACGATCAATATCGAAAATGCTTGAACCTACGGTTCTCAAACTTGGTGGGACCTATAAATCCCTATTGTAGACCGGTATCGATTTTAAGATCAACAGATAAAGGGCCAAGGCGCTATTTTCGCCAGTTAAATAATTCAAGAATCTTACTGCAATCGCTTTAAGTTCAATTATTTTACTTCAGATTAGACTTCAAAGTTGAAATTCCTTTAATTAGTGTTCAACTACGTAGATCGAAGATTTCAACAGATGATTTGCAATCAGCTGGCCCATTTGATAGTGTCACAGTTTTCGCTTTTGTGAATCTCTCTCAGTTGCGCCCTATTGAAAAGTATGAGCTCCCTGCTAGCATTATGCGTCGCCTGGATCTTCAAAGCAAAGTTCGTTCAACATCTTTAAACAAGAGAGGATCGTGCGACAAAACGATTGCTCAGATTTCGCTGCACTCTTTAATCGAATAAGAAAGGCGCAATACACCTTTAGACATCACAATACTGCAAGACAGGGCCATCGACTATACAGATCCACACTACAATAGACATGCGTTAAATTGATTGTATTTGCAGCAAATGCTCATCTAGATTAGCACAGTAGCAAGAACTTTATGGAATGAGACGCTTAATAGAATAAAAAGAAAACCAGCACCTCTACAAAACAACTCTATTTTTAATAATTGCACTAGGGTTTATGCAAATTCCAGAGTGATGATTGTCAGAAATGTAGATGCTCAAGGGGATCTTGTAAATGACACTCGTGGAAAGATAGTGAACTTGATATCAAATTCCAACAACTTACATGCAAGACGTTAAAATGTATGCTTCTTAGTGCAAGATAAGTGCAAGATATTGAAAAAAGATTTAATCTGCACCTCGTAAGACTTATTGGTTTTCGCAGAAATTCATATTTATGAAAAGCAAGCTGATATCAATACCATTACAGGCTACAGCAATGTCTTGGAACTACAAGACAAAACCAATAACCGAAACGGCCCTGCCCGCAACATCAAGAATTGTTTTCGGTGCCAGCAAGTACAGTTGCCAAAAACTGATCACTTTTTTGGTTATATTTTTCGTTAGTTTTTGGTACATCTCAGGACTTTGAACGGATGTTATACTATATATCACCGTCAGTTTCAAACTCTGAACTATTTATGAGCTGTATTGGAGTGCTTGCAATATTAAATGAACACTCATCGGATCTTACGATTTCAATCAACAGGATCACCCAAAACATAGATAACGGGGATTTTAATGATTTTTACAACGACGAAAATTACAGGCGTTTCCCAACAGCGCTTTATGATTTTAATGATTTTAAGAGTGATTTGGGAAGATTGATCTCTAGTAACATTATTTATGCGAAAAGCTACAGAAACAAACTCAGTAGCAAAATATTTAGACAAAACCTGGTTTCATGGCACTGAATTAACGCCAAAGACATATAGCATAAAATCAAACAAACAAGAAACATGGAAGAACAGGACAAAACTCCACAAGCAGCACAGTGCATACATACTATATATAAAACACTAGGTATGTTTATCAAGGATTGGTAGGTACGGTGACCTTGGACATAACCTTCAGATTTTTTGTTTGCGTATGAAGAAATTTCATTTATTCAAGCATGCTGGACCATTATATGTTATTGGTGTACTTTAAACCACTCAAACTAATTGTAAGGGTATCAATCTTCGCTAACAATCGCGAAATATCGAATATGATATATCTTACCTATCATAATGTGATCTCTAGACATCTTCGAATTTCTATGAACTCGGGCACAATCAGAGCAAAGCATCTCATCGCAGTCTTTGCATTTAACCACGTGTTGAACTTTACCTTTATCTTGTAAACATGGCTCACAATAATAGCTGAGTTGTTTTTTCTTCGATTCAGACGCACTGGTCGAATACATCTCCATCGACTCTCTAGGCTTCACAGCTTTAACATGTTGTCCAGATTCGTCAATCGTAAACGTTTCGATGTGCTTTTCATCTTTATCCAATATGGCCTTAAGCTTCTCCCCTGGTTCGTCAACAGTATATTCCTCAGTGGGCGTTTCTTGCTGTATCCCAGTTTTAACCTTTTTTACAGCTTCGTCAATAGTATATTGCTCAAAAAATTGTTCACGAAGTTGCAACGACACAGCCTTCGAAATATTTTGTCCAGATACATCCAAATATAATTCCGCAGAAGGCGAAGGAAAATCCACTACAGATAATAGCTCTTTCCTTTCAGGTAAAGTCTTTACAGATTCATCAAATTCCATTTTCCGGGTTCGAATACTGAAAACAGATAAACTATGTTCTGTATTGGTCTTAAGAAAACGTTTACTTCATCACAATAATGCCATTTTGAAAGTAAAGTTACATGTACACCATAGACAGTACAATCGAAAATGTGAGTGACCATATTTTTTGGTAGACTCCTTATAGAGAAAAAAGGACAAAAACGCTGGTTAAAGGACGCTGCACAAACGTTTTAAAATCATTTGCAAGTAATATCTGATGATATGTAAAAGGGTTCAGAAAAATATTCCAAATTTGGTGTAAGTACTTAGTTTTTCAATGAACTCATTATAGTGAAATTCCATTGAGAGTATTTGGTGATTTCAGTGGAACATCGTATTTTCTTTCCTTTGTGGCAATAACAATATAATTTCTCTGTTACCTCAGGTGCATTGTTAACGGTATTGCATTGAAATCAACAAATTTTCTTTTTATTTCAGTCATATTTCGTGCTTTTTTTATTTTATTTTTCCGCGTGAGACATGTTTGGTCCCTTGGAGGTAACAGCTGAATGGAGTTTGCTGTAAAACGCACGCACAGTAGGCGCATAAAATATTCCTATGTTCATTAAAATGTCATGTGTTCCACTGATTATTATTTTATATTATATTTTATGCAATCTTCAAACTTTCCGGGTCATACTTTTTAGGCGATTAAAACGAATAAATTTAAACACATATATGACATCATTGATGGCGTAGTAATACATTTCACATTTTACACCAACTTGATTTTCCATGGACAGTACTCAGTTTTGATTTAATTAATTTGATACCATATGTGAAATATTTCTGATCTAAGGGTTATGTTAATAAAATCTTACCAAAAGACGTGGGAAATGAGGACAAAACATGTCCCTTTGAAATAGTCTCTCATTACGCATACACCCGACTGTTTTCCATATGCATACCGTATGCGTTTGTAAGCCGCATTTGTATAACAAATCCGTATCTAAAACTTTAACGGTATTCCATGTGCCCTCAAAAGATAGGAGCAATCGTAGTCTAAGTAGAAATAGTATCTGGTATTTAACTAGTCCTTACTCCCAATACAAGTAGTTCTTTATTTCTATTTATTCATTAAGTTGCATTATTTCCATTGTGTAAACCATTCAAGTTGAACAAAAATGCTTTTCAAGCATGCTAGTTGCTCGTTAAATAAATGTTTTGGCTTTGTAAAAATGTTTTTCAAGCCAAGCGCAGTTCCTTTTTGGTCGGGGCAGCGAAGTTTCGCACACTGCGCGAAACCCAGGGTGTACGATTCGAATCTTGATGCAGACACATTGAAAAGACCCAGAGATATATCTTGTGTTTTTGTTTACGTATTTTGACGGAGGACGCGGATAACATTCGCATTGAAAACCGGCCGGAAGACTCATATAAATATTGTCCCATGACATAATATATATACAAAAAATTAGCGGAACACAACAAAATGGACCTACTCTGCATTTTCTACAACATGCTGAATATTCGTCAACTTCAATGGAAGACTCTTGCGAACACTATCGTCCTGTTGTTTGTCTTCTGATGGAATCAACTTTTGGCTCAACAATTCCAATACGCACATTGTAATGCTAGAGTCAATCTCTTTAGGTTCACCTGAAAATATAAAATACTAAGTTATGCTGATATTATTATTCCAATTAGACCGCATCGTGAGGATACAATCGTTCCGACTGACAATGTTAATAATCCACTTTGTGTGCCTCTGGAAACAAAAGGGCCAACATGGCCCTACAACGCTCACATAAGTATCAATGCTCATAAACAAGAATGTAGGTAATCAGGTCAATGTTGATGACATGCGAGGTAAATACTGGAATTAATATCAAACTGCATACATGGTCCAAATTGTTTTACTAGAAGTAACCGGTTTTGGAGAAATAAATATTTGTTAACGCCTTGGACACAATATAACGACATTTTTATTATATGTATCAAAATATTAATGATTTCACTTTTAACAGTCTGGTGATATGATATGTTTGTAAGAAAAACAATATGTTCTGCTGTCTTGTTAAAAAATGTACAGCTGAAATGTCTACAAAATGCCAAAAATGTGTCGTTACGCCTTTTCATTTAAATATTGGCAATTTTAGAAATACGTTTTAAATCAGCTATACATATATGTATGCAAAATGTAATGAGTTTAATTGCATATTATTTTATCCATATTGCTTGACAATTTACAAAGTTATTCTTGAATGACTGAACCTACTGTAACTTTTTTTATTGAAGCCTTATTCAGATACCTTAATTTACAATTATCCAGTATCATTAACTTAAGTGCGATTGAGTCTTTATATCTCGATATGTGAAATCAGTCAAAAGGGGGTACTTTTCATGAACGGGTCAAAGTTGATCTTTGAAAACAGTTTTCCCAAAACGTCAAGTTTTCTGTCTGATTGTTTTTCTCTTGTTTGCCATTGTAAACAGAACCAGGTAATATGCATTGGTGAGGAGGTTTATTCGTTTAAAAATAAGGCATATTATCTTCTTGGTTACAACCTGTGAACGTTATCCAAATGAATGCCAAAGCCATCGCCGTCGAAAAATATCATATTCATATGGGATTTCTTATAATCTTTAACTGAACATTAAACCTCATTCTATCAATAAATTCAATGTTTGTCTTTTCCTGTTGGTTCTTTGTTTTCTCTTCATATACCTATTTGTTTGTGAATAAAACGGGAACCAATCAATTGAAAGTTTTGCCGGTTTGGTTTTTAGTTTAATTCATCACCATCTTGATTTTTTGGAATTAAAATGGAAACCAATCTTTTTACATTTCCGGAATCAACTTGGCTGTTTTAAAAGGTCGCATAATTGAAATAATTTGTCATATGATAAAAAATGTTGATAAGTTAACCAATAAACATGATCGGATATTCTTGTTTTGCACCTTGGTCAATATGACTTTCTGCCAGTGAATATCAAAGTACTTGCATTGGCTCAATTGGCAATAATTCTTTATAAATATTTATTTATATGCCAGGTTAAAGTTTTTTTAAGAATCAAAATAACACTGAAATGTTACTTTACTTTTAACATTAAGGCGTTTATAACTACGCATAGCGCTTCAAAAGAACTCTAGTAAGAACCTGTTGTTTTGCTTTACTTCTCTGGAACCGGGTTTGGTGATCTATCTGGGAGTGAAATAACAATTATAATGGAATTATAACATTTGATATTTTTCACTGTTTAAGCCCGCTCCCCGCTCTAAAATCAGATGTCAGCGAGCATAGGGCTGCATCACAAATTTAACGACGTCGTTTTCCAAATGACGTTAAGTTCGCATACCATTTTGTGCGTTTTTAATTCAAATCCTTTTTTAGGCATATAATAAATAGAAAATTTGTTTGTTTCATTGTACGATTGCAATAATTTTAAATCGTACAAGCAAAATTGCTAATGTTGCTCACTCGGTAAAATATATAACGATCTTGCACTGAAATAATCATGTTTTCTCTATTTACATCTACCTACGGTATGCTGTATTCTAAATTAAACATGGATATTAAATGATAAGTCGACTTTCTTCATACTTGAGTTTAAAAAATAATTAGTGTTAGGCAATGCTATTATTATACGAAATAAATTCATTGACTTTTAAATGTTGCAGCAAAGGCATCTTTCCAAGACAAATGACCGAACAATGCATAAAAGTGTTGATGTGTGTTTAAAATATTTTAGAAATTCGTACTTTTTGTTGTTATATGTCTTTGTAAATAATACGAAAATTATCATTTGTCTCATCAGCAGACACCTAACAATTAATAGTTGTAGCCGGCCAGTTTGATCTAAAAGTTTCCCTATTTGAACAAATACTATATAAATATCACATGGCAGCATGTGTAACATTGATATTGTAATCCCGAGAGCAGAATGTCACCCGCGGCGTAAGCCTCTCTATGACCGGGGTCAGTTTTGAGTCATAATTAAAGCAAACTCGGTTAAGGACAACAAGATAATGCTATATGAAACATATCTTAACTCTAGCCATTGTGGTGTATAAGATGAATTGCTGTTCGGTGATAAGCTCTGTGGCTCTGTGGCTTGAAGATGCAATGAACCGAACAAATTTGAACAATCAGTCGTTAAAAGGACAAGCGAATATACAAGCTGTGGATATATACTGAACCAAAATATCTAAGGTCAAACTGGCAAATCCGATAAAGCGCTATGGAAATTAATTTCTTTGCCAGTGGCGGATCCGTGGTCTAGTGGTAACGCACTTGACTATCATTCCAGGGATCACAGGATCGATTTCCCGTCGCATCACTAAAACAAATACTAATCGTCTTCCGAGAGGGACGTTAAATAGGGTGTGTGAAAGTGCTATACACTAATGCACGTTAAAGAACCAGGGTAGCTCTTACCAGAGTTACATTCTGTCTGTGCGCTATGCTCCAAAAAAACCCTAAAATGACTAACAATCTTAACGGAGCACTTGCCGAATGGGCAAGGCCCGAGTGCGAGTATAAATAAGCTTACAACCCCTTTTCTTTGTCTTTTATACGATCTGAAATGCCTTAAGGTTAAACTGCCAATTCCGATGAAGCGCGCTTGCCAGTTTGGGCTAGGGCATTCAAGATCGCGTTAATGCCCCAGAAATGAACATTGTTCCGTACATTTACATTATTTCTTTAATTGAAATCATTTAAGTTAAACTATTAAATATCCGCTTTTATTCAGATTACCGTCCGAGGAAGCGAAAAGGCCTAAGTTGGCATTACGTGTACTATATACATTTCTTTCAATGTATTAATCATATTGGAGATAAATATTAAAATAACAAAAAGTGCCATGTGTCGGCTGAAAAGTTAAATCGACAATAAAATTGGTCAAGAAAATTTGTTTCAACTCTGAGTGGTGTTATTTTATAGAATTCTCACTGAATATACCTTATGTTTCACACACTAGGTTTGCATACAAATTTAAGTTTCCATCGTTTATATATTTTGTGCAAAAAGAAAGTTTGTAAGACAAAATGTCTTGTTTTCATATACAGTAAAACTGCGGTCGTTCAAACAAATGGTCGTTCGAGAACCGGCGGTCCATGCGATCGGAGCTTGGTCCCGAACATTTTTCCATTTGAGAAATGTAAATGAGTAATAAAAATATGAATAAAACACTACCATGTCGATCCAACATCGGAATCTCTGAACATAATTCCTTCTTGTTACTTTGTTTTGAAATATGGCAAATAAGAACTTACAAATTTTTAAACACCTGAGCAATCTAGTGAAGGACCCATTACTGGGGCGATGGCTAGATCTCATTACGTCACATTACTATTGAACAGCTTCGCAAAACCGACAAGATGCGTCAACAATCCTTGATTTTGCGAAACTTTAATCTGACTTATGCCATAATATGTACTGTCATATTTAAATGTAGCTTCTTACGAAAATGTTTTTTTTGTTAAAATAAACTTTTATATTTATTCATTTAATGTTATTTATTTTTCATTTTACATTTAGTTTACGACAGCCTTTTAACCTATGAGCGATTTCCACAACGTACCACATAATCGGTGTCTTAGTAAACAGTCGGTTTCACGACTTCGAACTTAAAATACACTGAAAGATATTTCTTAACAGACTTGAACATTGAAATTCGGGTCTATCGAAACATCGTCGTCCCCGGCGTCCTCGAGCGATCGCAGTTTTATATCCAAATGTACTTTAGACTGAAAGTTGTCCGAAGGACTGTAGGCAAAAAAGTATTTGCTTCCTACTTTTTGGTTAACTTTGATCAAACCAAAGAGTTAACCAGTTTTATAAAATTGTATGCAAAGTTCTGCATGTAATAACGTTGTATTAGCAATTGCGATAGTAATGATGACTTAAGGATTATTCATACGAAGTTTCATCGAAATTTGCCACATGTCGTTAAAGCAAGCGGCAACAGACTTGCGACGGACGAAGATTAGTCAATTGTTCACTTAAAGCTACAAAATACTACAGGTACCTGATTGATTTAAAACAGCAAACACATCCGGAAGGACGACTGTCATTTCCAACTTTTCAAATTCTTTTTAGGTCCTTAAAAGTGTTTGGATTGGTTCCAATAAAGAGTCAAGAGTCCCTGATATGTAGTATTTGATGAACTTCCACATCCAAACGGCATTGTCAAAGTTGAGTTGTATCATCAGGCACTCTCGTTTGGCTCCTGTAATATGCCTTCCCTCTACAAAATCAAATAAACAAGTAGATTTAAATTGATTATATAATCTGTAGTTATTTCGACCAATATCGACTTATGGCCCTTGAAATTGTAAAACATGGACATAGTTCTTCTATAGCCTAGACTTACGTTTTATCAACCTTACTGCCAATGACTAAGGGCCGATAAGGTTTACGATGAACGATTTGACAATGTCTGGGCAGAAACCAACTTCACTAAGCCGAAAGCTGTTCTATTTCAATATTTACAAAACATTGTTCATGGGAAAAACATCCTGACCAAGCCGGATCGGTGTTTTAACTTTTGAGTTATTGACCTTTATATAGAAAAAGTTTCAAAAGTTCACATTGTTTACTCTTTAAGCAATATGCATGCAATCTGAGCAAAATTTTAACACTTTTGTTGCGGTCATGCCCTCCGGTTCAAGTTTGAAAAGACAGTCATGCTGCATTGTTCATTTTAAAGTTATTGCCCATCAATCGAAAACAATTATTATTATATTAACTCTTTCCCTAACCTATTCAGCAGGCGTAAAATAATTGGAATCTATTTGAGCCGCATTTAAATACTGGTGTCTTCCCATGGTTTAGATGTTACGTATATGGAAAAAGTTTAAGGCTAAAGATGACATCTCAAGCAAAAAGAGCTTTGGACAAAATGTGTCAATTTTTCAAAAAAGGGAGATAAATTTGCAACAATTGATCAAAGAGAAACAAACTCCTGTGCTGTTCACAATATGAAAATGCAATGTATTAATGCTCAAAGTTACTGTGAATTTGCACAAGAAGCTGTTAGGTAAGGCCACTAGTTGTAATTCGTACTCCGTGCACTATACTGTACGATTTAAAATTGCCCATTCGAAAGAAATTCTTACCGAATTTGAGTAGAAAAAAACTCAAATGTTTTTTAACTTGATAATGCGAAGGGCCGTAAGTTCCGCACGACTGACGTTTGAGTAATCAAACTTTAATGTGAGGCTTGTTTATGTTTATGTCTGACTAACGATAATGAGAATGTATTACTTCTTTTTGATATGTCTTATTAAGAAATATTGAAATTTACCGTTGTACATTATGCTGCGATGTCTTGAAACTTCAATTATTCCTCCCGCTAATAATATATCACAGTATTTAATAAGGCCAGCATGTCAACTCAAACAGGCAGTGTAACTAATGTAGCCAGAGCTGTACCATCATGACATAATTAATTGGACATCTGGCCCCAATTTCTCGAAACTTCTTAAGCTTAACAGGCTTAAGTCGCTTATTTCAATTAGCCAAAATACATACCAATAATGGATTTTGATAAATGAAAAATGGTTTCTTCTAATTAGCATACAGATAATCCTTATATAATTTATAAAAACTCTTAAAGAAGTAAATATAACGCATATTATAGAACAACAAAAATAGTGAGTTTAGCTTAATCCTGTTATAAGGGACTTAAGAAGTTTCGAGAAATTGGGGCCAGATTATAAAATAGTTACAACACAATGTTCTCGTTCTTAAAAAAAACTACAATTTAGTCGTTGTTGTTTACGTCAGTTCACTGGATACTTTTATGTTGACGTAATAACAATGTTGTCTAACAAACTTGTCTCATTACTTTTGATAAAGAATAAAATAGCAGTTGATATTTCATTTAAAAACGCTTTTTACAACAAAATAATAAAAGTGATCATTACGAAAACATGAGTAGTATTTTGAAAATCCTCACGAGCATACATACCACAAGGATTGTCAAAAATCCTCCAAGTCTCAAAAATGGCATGGATAATAAAATCTTTCATGTCCGGATGTATTTCTCCAACAATTTCAGGTGCATTTTTTTCTACAAGCTGCGTAAACACGTCCACAAAAGATGAATAGAGGATATTTTTGGGGTCATCTTTCAGTTTTCTTAAAAACAACGAAAGCGTCATCTCGTGCGCACGATATACTATGTCGCATGTTATGACAGTAACAATGTCATGGAGAAATGCGTCAGGTTTGGGCCTTGAACCAACGACCTTCTGTTTAGTACTTATGCACGATACCAAATGAGCTTACATGTCAAATTGAGAGTCCTTTTACAAACATTCGTGAAATATAACAAAATGATTATCGTGATCATCTCTAACACATTCCCTTGAAATACTCCTCTTCGTATTTATACACGTTTAGGATTTTATTCCACTTATGGAAAGCTTTGGCTTAGTCAGAGTTTGGCACCCTGAACAGATACTTGCAAACGGCAGACCCTTTTGAAATGGCCAAAAATCAGAGGAAGCTTGATTGGACGAATACCGTGAATATGGCGGTAAAGCTACACCTATGTGTTTCAGGAACGAGGTTACAATAGAATATGTATGTGGCAAAAACATTTCTGGTAAAAGTACTATTTCATTCAATCCAAAGGTTGGGCGACGCATTTTCACAATATATTTTATATTTTGATATGTCCAACCCTAACCCCTTTGAATGTCGGTCAGTCTGTCGATAAACCAAACGTTGTCTGATTAATAACTACTTGTTACGTACTGACATAATTATGACGACAGTGATTTTGTACTCAGTACGATCAATATCGAAAATGCTTGAACCTACGGTTCTCAAACTTGGTGGGACCTATAAATCCCTATTGTAGACCGGTATCGATTTTAAGATCAACAGATAAAGGGCCAAGGCGCTATTTTCGCCAGTTAAATAATTCAAGAATCTTACTGCAATCGCTTTAAGTTCAATTATTTTACTTCAGATTAGACTTCAAAGTTGAAATTCCTTTAATTAGTGTTCAACTACGTAGATCGAAGATTTCAACAGATGATTTGCAATCAGCTGGCCCATTTGATAGTGTCACAGTTTTCGCTTTTGTGAATCTCTCTCAGTTGCGCCCTATTGAAAAGTATGAGCTCCCTGCTAGCATTATGCGTCGCCTGGATCTTCAAAGCAAAGTTCGTTCAACATCTTTAAACAAGAGAGGATCGTGCGACAAAACGATTGCTCAGATTTCGCTGCACTCTTTAATCGAATAAGAAAGGCGCAATACACCTTTAGACATCACAATACTGCAAGACAGGGCCATCGACTATACAGATCCACACTACAATAGACATGCGTTAAATTGATTGTATTTGCAGCAAATGCTCATCTAGATTAGCACAGTAGCAAGAACTTTATGGAATGAGACGCTTAATAGAATAAAAAGAAAACCAGCACCTCTACAAAACAACTCTATTTTTAATAATTGCACTAGGGTTTATGCAAATTCCAGAGTGATGATTGTCAGAAATGTAGATGCTCAAGGGGATCTTGTAAATGACACTCGTGGAAAGATAGTGAACTTGATATCAAATTCCAACAACTTACATGCAAGACGTTAAAATGTATGCTTCTTAGTGCAAGATAAGTGCAAGATATTGAAAAAAGATTTAATCTGCACCTCGTAAGACTTATTGGTTTTCGCAGAAATTCATATTTATGAAAAGCAAGCTGATATCAATACCATTACAGGCTACAGCAATGTCTTGGAACTACAAGACAAAACCAATAACCGAAACGGCCCTGCCCGCAACATCAAGAATTGTTTTCGGTGCCAGCAAGTACAGTTGCCAAAAACTGATCACTTTTTTGGTTATATTTTTCGTTAGTTTTTGGTACATCTCAGGACTTTGAACGGATGTTATACTATATATCACCGTCAGTTTCAAACTCTGAACTATTTATGAGCTGTATTGGAGTGCTTGCAATATTAAATGAACACTCATCGGATCTTACGATTTCAATCAACAGGATCACCCAAAACATAGATAACGGGGATTTTAATGATTTTTACAACGACGAAAATTACAGGCGTTTCCCAACAGCGCTTTATGATTTTAATGATTTTAAGAGTGATTTGGGAAGATTGATCTCTAGTAACATTATTTATGCGAAAAGCTACAGAAACAAGCTCAGTAGCAAAATGTTTAAACATAAACCCGGTTTAATGGCACTGGATTAACGCCAAAGACATATAACATATAATCACAAACAAGAAACATGGAAGAACACCACAAAACTCCACCAGCAGCACAGTGCATACATACTATATATAAAACACTAGGTATGTTTATCAAGGATTGGTAGGTACGGTGACCTTGGACATAACCTTCAGATTTTTTGTTTGCGTATGAAGAAATTTCATTTATTCAAGCATGCTGGACCATTATATGTTATTGGTGTACTTTAAACCACTCAAACTAATTGTAAGGGTATCAATCTTCGCTAACAATCGCGAAATATCGAATATGATATATCTTACCTATCATAATGTGATCTCTAGACATCTTCGAATTTCTATGAACTCGGGCACAATCAGAGCAAAGCATCTCATCGCAGTCTTTGCATTTAACCACGTGTTGAACTTTACCTTTATCTTGTAAACATGGCTCACAATAATAGCTGAGTTGTTTTTTCTTCGATTCAGACGCACTGGTCGAATACATCTCCATCGACTCTCTAGGCTTCACAGCTTTAACATGTTGTCCAGATTCGTCAATCGTAAACGTTTCGATGTGCTTTTCATCTTTATCCAATATGGCCTTAAGCTTCTCCCCTGGTTCGTCAACAGTATATTCCTCAGTGGGCGTTTCTTGCTGTATCCCAGTTTTAACCTTTTTTACAGCTTCGTCAATAGTATATTGCTCAAAAAATTGTTCACGAAGTTGCAACGACACAGCCTTCGAAATATTTTGTCCAGATACATCCAAATATAATTCCGCAGAAGGCGAAGGAAAATCCACTACAGATAATAGCTCTTTCCTTTCAGGTAAAGTCTTTACAGATTCATCAAATTCCATTTTCCGGGTTCGAATACTGAAAACAGATAAACTATGTTCTGTATTGGTCTTAAGAAAACGTTTACTTCATCACAATAATGCCATTTTGAAAGTAAAGTTACATGTACACCATAGACAGTACAATCGAAAATGTGAGTGACCATATTTTTTGGTAGACTCCTTATAGAGAAAAAAGGACAAAAACGCTGGTTAAAGGACGCTGCACAAACGTTTTAAAATCATTTGCAAGTAATATCTGATGATATGTAAAAGGGTTCAGAAAAATATTCCAAATTTGGTGTAAGTACTTAGTTTTTCAATGAACTCATTATAGTGAAATTCCATTGAGAGTATTTGGTGATTTCAGTGGAACATCGTATTTTCTTTCCTTTGTGGCAATAACAATATAATTTCTCTGTTACCTCAGGTGCATTGTTAACGGTATTGCATTGAAATCAACAAATTTTCTTTTTATTTCAGTCATATTTCGTGCTTTTTTTATTTTATTTTTCCGCGTGAGACATGTTTGGTCCCTTGGAGGTAACAGCTGAATGGAGTTTGCTGTAAAACGCACGCACAGTAGGCGCATAAAATATTCCTATGTTCATTAAAATGTCATGTGTTCCACTGATTATTATTTTATATTATATTTTATGCAATCTTCAAACTTTCCGGGTCATACTTTTTAGGCGATTAAAACGAATAAATTTAAACACATATATGACATCATTGATGGCGTAGTAATACATTTCACATTTTACACCAACTTGATTTTCCATGGACAGTACTCAGTTTTGATTTAATTAATTTGATACCATATGTGAAATATTTCTGATCTAAGGGTTATGTTAATAAAATCTTACCAAAAGACGTGGGAAATGAGGACAAAACATGTCCCTTTGAAATAGTCTCTCATTACGCATACACCCGACTGTTTTCCATATGCATACCGTATGCGTTTGTAAGCCGCATTTGTATAACAAATCCGTATCTAAAACTTTAACGGTATTCCATGTGCCCTCAAAAGATAGGAGCAATCGTAGTCTAAGTAGAAATAGTATCTGGTATTTAACTAGTCCTTACTCCCAATACAAGTAGTTCTTTATTTCTATTTATTCATTAAGTTGCATTATTTCCATTGTGTAAACCATTCAAGTTGAACAAAAATGCTTTTCAAGCATGCTAGTTGCTCGTTAAATAAATGTTTTGGCTTTGTAAAAATGTTTTTCAAGCCAAGCGCAGTTCCTTTTTGGTCGGGGCAGCGAAGTTTCGCACACTGCGCGAAACCCAGGGTGTACGATTCGAATCTTGATGCAGACACATTGAAAAGACCCAGAGATATATCTTGTGTTTTTGTTTACGTATTTTGACGGAGGACGCGGATAACATTCGCATTGAAAACCGGCCGGAAGACTCATATAAATATTGTCCCATGACATAATATATATACAAAAAATTAGCGGAACACAACAAAATGGACCTACTCTGCATTTTCTACAACATGCTGAATATTCGTCAACTTCAATGGAAGACTCTTGCGAACACTATCGTCCTGTTGTTTGTCTTCTGATGGAATCAACTTTTGGCTCAACAATTCCAATACGCACATTGTAATGCTAGAGTCAATCTCTTTAGGTTCACCTGAAAATATAAAATACTAAGTTATGCTGATATTATTATTCCAATTAGACCGCATCGTGAGGATACAATCGTTCCGACTGACAATGTTAATAATCCACTTTGTGTGCCTCTGGAAACAAAAGGGCCAACATGGCCCTACAACGCTCACATAAGTATCAATGCTCATAAACAAGAATGTAGGTAATCAGGTCAATGTTGATGACATGCGAGGTAAATACTGGAATTAATATCAAACTGCATACATGGTCCAAATTGTTTTACTAGAAGTAACCGGTTTTGGAGAAATAAATATTTGTTAACGCCTTGGACACAATATAACGACATTTTTATTATATGTATCAAAATATTAATGATTTCACTTTTAACAGTCTGGTGATATGATATGTTTGTAAGAAAAACAATATGTTCTGCTGTCTTGTTAAAAAATGTACAGCTGAAATGTCTACAAAATGCCAAAAATGTGTCGTTACGCCTTTTCATTTAAATATTGGCAATTTTAGAAATACGTTTTAAATCAGCTATACATATATGTATGCAAAATGTAATGAGTTTAATTGCATATTATTTTATCCATATTGCTTGACAATTTACAAAGTTATTCTTGAATGACTGAACCTACTGTAACTTTTTTTATTGAAGCCTTATTCAGATACCTTAATTTACAATTATCCAGTATCATTAACTTAAGTGCGATTGAGTCTTTATATCTCGATATGTGAAATCAGTCAAAAGGGGGTACTTTTCATGAACGGGTCAAAGTTGATCTTTGAAAACAGTTTTCCCAAAACGTCAAGTTTTCTGTCTGATTGTTTTTCTCTTGTTTGCCATTGTAAACAGAACCAGGTAATATGCATTGGTGAGGAGGTTTATTCGTTTAAAAATAAGGCATATTATCTTCTTGGTTACAACCTGTGAACGTTATCCAAATGAATGCCAAAGCCATCGCCGTCGAAAAATATCATATTCATATGGGATTTCTTATAATCTTTAACTGAACATTAAACCTCATTCTATCAATAAATTCAATGTTTGTCTTTTCCTGTTGGTTCTTTGTTTTCTCTTCATATACCTATTTGTTTGTGAATAAAACGGGAACCAATCAATTGAAAGTTTTGCCGGTTTGGTTTTTAGTTTAATTCATCACCATCTTGATTTTTTGGAATTAAAATGGAAACCAATCTTTTTACATTTCCGGAATCAACTTGGCTGTTTTAAAAGGTCGCATAATTGAAATAATTTGTCATATGATAAAAAATGTTGATAAGTTAACCAATAAACATGATCGGATATTCTTGTTTTGCACCTTGGTCAATATGACTTTCTGCCAGTGAATATCAAAGTACTTGCATTGGCTCAATTGGCAATAATTCTTTATAAATATTTATTTATATGCCAGGTTAAAGTTTTTTTAAGAATCAAAATAACACTGAAATGTTACTTTACTTTTAACATTAAGGCGTTTATAACTACGCATAGCGCTTCAAAAGAACTCTAGTAAGAACCTGTTGTTTTGCTTTACTTCTCTGGAACCGGGTTTGGTGATCTATCTGGGAGTGAAATAACAATTATAATGGAATTATAACATTTGATATTTTTCACTGTTTAAGCCCGCTCCCCGCTCTAAAATCAGATGTCAGCGAGCATAGGGCTGCATCACAAATTTAACGACGTCGTTTTCCAAATGACGTTAAGTTCGCATACCATTTTGTGCGTTTTTAATTCAAATCCTTTTTTAGGCATATAATAAATAGAAAATTTGTTTGTTTCATTGTACGATTGCAATAATTTTAAATCGTACAAGCAAAATTGCTAATGTTGCTCACTCGGTAAAATATATAACGATCTTGCACTGAAATAATCATGTTTTCTCTATTTACATCTACCTACGGTATGCTGTATTCTAAATTAAACATGGATATTAAATGATAAGTCGACTTTCTTCATACTTGAGTTTAAAAAATAATTAGTGTTAGGCAATGCTATTATTATACGAAATAAATTCATTGACTTTTAAATGTTGCAGCAAAGGCATCTTTCCAAGACAAATGACCGAACAATGCATAAAAGTGTTGATGTGTGTTTAAAATATTTTAGAAATTCGTACTTTTTGTTGTTATATGTCTTTGTAAATAATACGAAAATTATCATTTGTCTCATCAGCAGACACCTAACAATTAATAGTTGTAGCCGGCCAGTTTGATCTAAAAGTTTCCCTATTTGAACAAATACTATATAAATATCACATGGCAGCATGTGTAACATTGATATTGTAATCCCGAGAGCAGAATGTCACCCGCGGCGTAAGCCTCTCTATGACCGGGGTCAGTTTTGAGTCATAATTAAAGCAAACTCGGTTAAGGACAACAAGATAATGCTATATGAAACATATCTTAACTCTAGCCATTGTGGTGTATAAGATGAATTGCTGTTCGGTGATAAGCTCTGTGGCTCTGTGGCTTGAAGATGCAATGAACCGAACAAATTTGAACAATCAGTCGTTAAAAGGACAAGCGAATATACAAGCTGTGGATATATACTGAACCAAAATATCTAAGGTCAAACTGGCAAATCCGATAAAGCGCTATGGAAATTAATTTCTTTGCCAGTGGCGGATCCGTGGTCTAGTGGTAACGCACTTGACTATCATTCCAGGGATCACAGGATCGATTTCCCGTCGCATCACTAAAACAAATACTAATCGTCTTCCGAGAGGGACGTTAAATAGGGTGTGTGAAAGTGCTATACACTAATGCACGTTAAAGAACCAGGGTAGCTCTTACCAGAGTTACATTCTGTCTGTGCGCTATGCTCCAAAAAAAACCCTAAAATGACTAACAATCTTAACGGAGCACTTGCCGAATGGGCAAGGCCCGAGTGCGAGTATAAATAAGCTTACAACCCCTTTTCTTTGTCTTTTATACGATCTGAAATGCCTTAAGGTTAAACTGCCAATTCCGATGAAGCGCGCTTGCCAGTTTGGGCTAGGGCATTCAAGATCGCGTTAATGCCCCAGAAATGAACATTGTTCCGTACATTTACATTATTTCTTTAATTGAAATCATTTAAGTTAAACTATTAAATATCCGCTTTTATTCAGATTACCGTCCGAGGAAGCGAAAAGGCCTAAGTTGGCATTACGTGTACTATATACATTTCTTTCAATGTATTAATCATATTGGAGATAAATATTAAAATAACAAAAAGTGCCATGTGTCGGCTGAAAAGTTAAATCGACAATAAAATTGGTCAAGAAAATTTGTTTCAACTCTGAGTGGTGTTATTTTATAGAATTCTCACTGAATATACCTTATGTTTCACACACTAGGTTTGCATACAAATTTAAGTTTCCATCGTTTATATATTTTGTGCAAAAAGAAAGTTTGTAAGACAAAATGTCTTGTTTTCATATACAGTAAAACTGCGGTCGTTCAAACAAATGGTCGTTCGAGAACCGGCGGTCCATGCGATCGGAGCTTGGTCCCGAACATTTTTCCATTTGAGAAATGTAAATGAGTAATAAAAATATGAATAAAACACTACCATGTCGATCCAACATCGGAATCTCTGAACATAATTCCTTCTTGTTACTTTGTTTTGAAATATGGCAAATAAGAACTTACAAATTTTTAAACACCTGAGCAATCTAGTGAAGGACCCATTACTGGGGCGATGGCTAGATCTCATTACGTCACATTACTATTGAACAGCTTCGCAAAACCGACAAGATGCGTCAACAATCCTTGATTTTGCGAAACTTTAATCTGACTTATGCCATAATATGTACTGTCATATTTAAATGTAGCTTCTTACGAAAATGTTTTTTTTGTTAAAATAAACTTTTATATTTATTCATTTAATGTTATTTATTTTTCATTTTACATTTAGTTTACGACAGCCTTTTAACCTATGAGCGATTTCCACAACGTACCACATAATCGGTGTCTTAGTAAACAGTCGGTTTCACGACTTCGAACTTAAAATACACTGAAAGATATTTCTTAACAGACTTGAACATTGAAATTCGGGTCTATCGAAACATCGTCGTCCCCGGCGTCCTCGAGCGATCGCAGTTTTATATCCAAATGTACTTTAGACTGAAAGTTGTCCGAAGGACTGTAGGCAAAAAAGTATTTGCTTCCTACTTTTTGGTTAACTTTGATCAAACCAAAGAGTTAACCAGTTTTATAAAATTGTATGCAAAGTTCTGCATGTAATAACGTTGTATTAGCAATTGCGATAGTAATGATGACTTAAGGATTATTCATACGAAGTTTCATCGAAATTTGCCACATGTCGTTAAAGCAAGCGGCAACAGACTTGCGACGGACGAAGATTAGTCAATTGTTCACTTAAAGCTACAAAATACTACAGGTACCTGATTGATTTAAAACAGCAAACACATCCGGAAGGACGACTGTCATTTCCAACTTTTCAAATTCTTTTTAGGTCCTTAAAAGTGTTTGGATTGGTTCCAATAAAGAGTCAAGAGTCCCTGATATGTAGTATTTGATGAACTTCCACATCCAAACGGCATTGTCAAAGTTGAGTTGTATCATCAGGCACTCTCGTTTGGCTCCTGTAATATGCCTTCCCTCTACAAAATCAAATAAACAAGTAGATTTAAATTGATTATATAATCTGTAGTTATTTCGACCAATATCGACTTATGGCCCTTGAAATTGTAAAACATGGACATAGTTCTTCTATAGCCTAGACTTACGTTTTATCAACCTTACTGCCAATGACTAAGGGCCGATAAGGTTTACGATGAACGATTTGACAATGTCTGGGCAGAAACCAACTTCACTAAGCCGAAAGCTGTTCTATTTCAATATTTACAAAACATTGTTCATGGGAAAAACATCCTGACCAAGCCGGATCGGAGTTTTAACTTTTGAGTTATTGACCTTTATATAGAAAAAGTTTCAAAAGTTCACATTGTTTACTCTTTAAGCAATATGCATGCAATCTGAGCAAAATTTTAACACTTTTGTTGCGGTCATGCCCTCCGGTTCAAGTTTGAAAAGACAGTCATGCTGCATTGTTCATTTTAAAGTTATTGCCCATCAATCGAAAACAATTATTATTATATTAACTCTTTCCCTAACCTATTCAGCAGGCGTAAAATAATTGGAATCTATTTGAGCCGCATTTAAATACTGGTGTCTTCCCATGGTTTAGATGTTACGTATATGGAAAAAGTTTAAGGCTAAAGATGACATCTCAAGCAAAAAGAGCTTTGGACAAAATGTGTCAATTTTTCAAAAAAGGGAGATAAATTTGCAACAATTGATCAAAGAGAAACAAACTCCTGTGCTGTTCACAATATGAAAATGCAATGTATTAATGCTCAAAGTTACTGTGAATTTGCACAAGAAGCTGTTAGGTAAGGCCACTAGTTGTAATTCGTACTCCGTGCACTATACTGTACGATTTAAAATTGCCCATTCGAAAGAAATTCTTACCGAATTTGAGTAGAAAAAAACTCAAATGTTTTTTAACTTGATAATGCGAAGGGCCGTAAGTTCCGCACGACTGACGTTTGAGTAATCAAACTTTAATGTGAGGCTTGTTTATGTTTATGTCTGACTAACGATAATGAGAATGTATTACTTCTTTTTGATATGTCTTATTAAGAAATATTGAAATTTACCGTTGTACATTATGCTGCGATGTCTTGAAACTTCAATTATTCCTCCCGCTAATAATATATCACAGTATTTAATAAGGCCAGCATGTCAACTCAAACAGGCAGTGTAACTAATGTAGCCAGAGCTGTACCATCATGACATAATTAATTGGACATCTGGCCCCAATTTCTCGAAACTTCTTAAGCTTAACAGGCTTAAGTCGCTTATTTCAATTAGCCAAAATACATACCAATAATGGATTTTGATAAATGAAAAATGGTTTCTTCTAATTAGCATACAGATAATCCTTATATAATTTATAAAAACTCTTAAAGAAGTAAATATAACGCATATTATAGAACAACAAAAATAGTGAGTTTAGCTTAATCCTGTTATAAGGGACTTAAGAAGTTTCGAGAAATTGGGGCCAGATTATAAAATAGTTACAACACAATGTTCTCGTTCTTAAAAAAAACTACAATTTAGTCGTTGTTGTTTACGTCAGTTCACTGGATACTTTTATGTTGACGTAATAACAATGTTGTCTAACAAACTTGTCTCATTACTTTTGATAAAGAATAAAATAGCAGTTGATATTTCATTTAAAAACGCTTTTTACAACAAAATAATAAAAGTGATCATTACGAAAACATGAGTAGTATTTTGAAAATCCTCACGAGCATACATACCACAAGGATTGTCAAAAATCCTCCAAGTCTCAAAAATGGCATGGATAATAAAATCTTTCATGTCCGGATGTATTTCTCCAACAATTTCAGGTGCATTTTTTTCTACAAGCTGCGTAAACACGTCCACAAAAGATGAATAGAGGATATTTTTGGGGTCATCTTTCAGTTTTCTTAAAAACAACGAAAGCGTCATCTCGCCTTAAATAAATGAATTAATTTATCAATATTTCATCCACAACCCAAAGTACCCATTTTTTCACGTTTCTTTTCATGTTATTATCTCAAAATAGGTTTTTCATAAAGTACGTTATTCAGGAAATATCAATTTATATATAAAGTTTGCTTTTATATATCAGTTAACTGTGTACCTTGATCGTTCTGTAGCTGTAACGTGAGTTGTTGCACAGCTGAAATTAAAAGGGAAAAATCTAAATGCAAATAAGGTATATATTGTTACATTTCGATCTTTAAATATGTTTTTATGTATTTTTGCTTCCCTAAATTGAATATCTAAAATGTGGACAACAATTTCACAACCTTTAAATCAAGGGTCGAACATGAAACGGTTCTGTGTGACATTATATAAGGAAGATTATAAAACCTATTCACCTTTATCACTCGCCAAAAACATTGAATATTTCTCATACATTAATTGGAAGCAGGGGTTGATCAAGGCCTTGATGTTAGAGGAGCACACCTAGAACTTATAACCGTGCACCTCCTCCCACCGGAGCTGAACTAATATGTTCTTAATGTGATGTGTGAGCTTGGGCGACCTCCCCCATAAACGATCTGGCTAAATTTAGTATAAACTATTGCATTCCGAACGATTTAAGCGTATGCACCCATTCCTGGATTCGATAGTTAAAAGTATTTTATTGATATTTTACAATTATTTTATTCTTACTGCAAACAGTTCATTACCTTTTCTAAGCCGTCCAACCTTTGACTTATTTCTCTGTCACTTTCATAAGACTCTTGAAGATGCTTATGATCAATCGCAACATAACTTCTCATTTTTCCATGTTCAATGTCATCCATACCTTCCTTTATTTCAGTTTCAAAAGCAACATCTCCAATATATGTCAGCCCAGAGGAAATGAATTCTATTAAAACAGACATGTGTTCTTCGTAAACTACCTGTTCCATCTCTAGCCTTTCTGAATGACAAAGAGTGTTCCTCATCTCTCTCAAAACATTCAAGGACTCTGCCAATCTAACATCTAATGTGTGTGGTTTTGGACACAACACCGAGAAAAGACAAGAGCATAAGGACATATTCCACGTGTTCACCTCTGTTGGTTTTCCGGACCTAGGGTAAAGTTTGTCTTCGTATTGTTGACCAACTGTTGTTGCGAGCACTTCGAGTTAATATTGCATAAGAACTGGATCAATGGGATCTGCGATTTCATAGCATAAGAGCTTCCTTTGAACTTGAGTAAAAACACAACTAAGTAAGGACATGTCCCATTCCTCGATTTGTGTTTGTGTCCCAAATGGCGGATATAATATGTCTCTGTTTTTTTGCTGAGAAGCAGATGGCATCTTTAATATCTGAACTTTTTCTGTCGAAAGGAATTGATCCACACATGTGTAGCCAAGTGAAGACACAAACATTGGCAGAAGCCTTTTCGTGACCTTAACACAACATCGTACCCACATTTGTAATATATTGTTGTAACGGTCGGCATCGCTAATAGTAAACATGTCCGACATCGCAAAATATGCAACTGAAAGAAATAGATGTTAGTTGTATACATAAACATTCAATACATAACACATAAATGCCATCCTGAAAAAACGCCAGGGAAACAAGTTATAGATTATACGTTATTACCAATGTTTGGAAATGTATGCTTCCTTCTACTGTAAATTGTATATTTTGTTTCTATTGATTAATTGCTTATGTTTGCATACTCAATACAAAACTTAAGTATGCAAATAAATCTACACAACAGCAATATAGAAGCACCAACATGAACACATTATCTTATTTTTTTTTAAATATTTATGCAAAAAGCTGCAGAAACATGCTCAGAAAAAGTTTAATCATAAACCCGGTTTAATGGCACTGGGTAAACGCCAAAGACATAAAACATAAAATCACAAACAAGAAACATTGCGGTCCTCCATTTCTTAGAACCATGATTTCAGACGTTTTTTTAAATATTATCTGCATATCATAGTATTTTGAAAACTTTGAATTGACGATTAAAAATGTCTGTGAAGACTTTAAACAGTATCTGCACAACTCCCAACACCTTCCCCGTAGGATAAACAAATGACATCATTAATTCTTTCTGAAATGAAATCGTCCTGGTTACAATTGTCTTGAAGGTTATCAAAAAAGGGATCTCATTGCCTTGTCCCCATATTGCAATTGAACGCGTTCGTATTATAGACAAGAGTTCTAATATCGTCACCAGTCGCATACGTCATTAGTTAAATGATCTAATTGTGCATGACCTCGAGATTAGAGTAAACAGCATAAATAAGTTTACCCTTTATTTTGTTTATTCTATTAGTAGAAAAGTTTTATAATTAACTAAGGAATATAATAGCTGAATGTACCCACGTAGAATATACCACCTAATTTAGTCAAATGATTTTGGTTTTGGCATAGTACAGTAAACACATTATAAACTACAGAATAACCTGTCCTGAAGCTGGTTTGAAACCAATATATAGTATTGCAATTGCAAGTATCTCTGTAATAATATTGAAAATAATTTATTTATAATATCCAATCAAGATATACCGCGGTCGTTTTCGCGCTAGACTAATCAATAGGTTTTACTAAGTATTATACTACTTCTCCAATTGTGTCGGAATTCACCAGATGAACGAATTTTATTAAAATGATGTTTAATACCTGGGGTATAAACGTATTTGTGTTGTTGTTGTTTTTTGAATTCTGTGACTATGTCTCCATCAAATATCTTGAACACGAGTTCACTGGAACCCGAGGTCACTGGAACCTAAGTCTACTAGTTTTTATGGCCATAACCTCAAATTTTAAATAACATTTATAAATGATTACACAATTTAAAAAATAAGCCTCATTAGAGCACGTATCAGTTTGAAGCAATACAGATGAGAAAAAAAAACATGAACTAATAAATTGGTTTCGAGTATTCAATGACCGGATAAAAACATCACTTGTAACGAATTGAATCAAGGTGTAGCATCAGGTGCTTGCTCTTAAGAGCCATGTGCATTTCCAGACTACCATATTGGCAAAGGTAAAAGTAGTTTGCTCTCTACCACCTAGATACATTATTTGGAAGACTAATTCCTCATTCTCCTAAATAATTCAAACTCATTGTAACAGATGACTTTTTGGTGTGCCTGAACAGCACATGCACCTTATGCAGACCATTGTTCACCCTTCATTTGCAGCTGCCCCTTCCCTCCTCAAGGTGGCTTTTCAGTCACAACAGAAAACAATGATGCCATTTGCTGGAAAATAATCATCCATGTATGGATTCCTTCATATTTCATACATTTGTCATTTGCATTAACCTTTAAAAACACCTCTATATGTGAATAAATTAAAGTAAATGACATCTAAATACCAACTTGTCCATATCAGATTACTTAGTTCCTTTATCCCTTTCAAGGAGAGTACATTACATTCATAAGAGTATCACTTTACATTGTTATAGCGCTTGCCAATTGTTTATTGTAATTCTGTACGGTAAATTAGAAAGATTATTTTGCTTTTCATTCCAGTCGTATACTGTAGGAGGAAGCTCATCCCCTATTGTAAATGTAGCAATGAGGATCTGACCTTTAGGTGATAACCATTGAGTCCACAAGCAAAAATCACACTAACGCTTCATGCGAAGCAGAGTGATAATAGGCCGAAATTACTATTATGTTGTACAATACTAATGATGTTGCCAACACCTACAAATCATCAAAATCAAGTACAAGGACCAATATACTGGTAATTTAAGCTTAGCAATCTATAAATGGACCTTAACACCTTACCCCTCAACATTGTCAGAGTTACGGTATTGTATCTGCTATATCCATCAGTTTGTCACTGCAAGGTCATAATATTAACACCAAGCATCCTTGCTGTTTCAAAAACTATTCAATTATTTCCATTTAACTTACAATTCATAAACATGTAGGTATAGTTGATAATTAATTAACTTGTCAACAAATCAAAATACTTTTTCACTCAAAATTATGAACACACATTGCCAGATAAAACACCATTCAATTTTTTTTAACTCAAACATGTATTTCTATTTCATTGTTAACACTAATTACTTAATATGCCTATTGAAGTATTTCAAGGTTAAAATTTATTTATAGTGCGTTTGAACCTTTGCAGAAAGTCTAAGCTCTCCTTGCAAACGAGACCAAGACAGCATTGAGGATTTTAACGTCGGCTAGAAGGATGTCTAGGTGGAGTTTATGTAGACTGATGACACAATGCTGACGATCTACATAGAACGATTAACAAATGTTGATGAACTGACAGCAGAAGGAAGTGTTCACTTTCATTATAAACGAAATAGTTCTGACGTCATATTTTTGTCAAAATAAAACTGAACAGCTTGGCATGACACCAACATTCTTCGTGTTATGTGCTTGGAAATAGGTTCTGAACAGTTTAGTTATTGTCTGTACCATTTCCTCATTTCTCAAACATTACGAAACGGGTTTGAAACTTCAAAGACAAGCATGTTTTTAACTGAGAAATTTTATAGATTATTAATACCTGAGTAATTATTTATTCTATTGTAGCGTATTGTTGTAATCTACGCCTACAACGATATTTATTTGCGATATTTTACTCAGTATTTATGTTGCATACTTTGTTCATATTCTTTCATTTTTGTTGCCATGCTAGTGTCCAATGAGGAACAGATACTCTAGTTGCCATTGTTACCACTGTGTCGTTTATCAATATAAATACAAATAACTCACAACTGATTGTGCACTTATTCCCGAGATTCATCAACAGTTAAAAGTGCTTTCAGGCAAACATTTGAGTAATTTACAGCACAAGACTAGATGAAATAAATAGGATTTTCCAAAACCATGTGCACTTCTTTACGTAAATAAATGATACTTTACTTCAATTAAATTATTTCTACAAACTGAAAATATTCACTATTCAGTGTTTTATGGATTTCGACTCTCATAACCCATGAAATAAACTTCTTAGGTCAGCTTAAATTTAACAATTTACCACAGATTATTGACATATTGCAACTAGTTTCACTCATTGCATGTGCTTTCTGCTACAATATTATCATGTGTATCTTGTGTATTTAAATGCTCGCAAATAATTACTCCACTCATGATTCAGTACTGATCTCATTTCATGTATATTTTTCTTATTCAATAAGACAAATATTACTCATTATATTGTGATGATGTGTATACTTACGCTTCCAGTCATTCTTGTTATGCGATAATTGTCAGCTACATTTTTCAATCAGGAATATTGCATTACTTCATTTGTTTGCAAGCCACTTGTTTATTTGCTTCATATGTAATCGTATGTATGATGGTTTGTGTTGTTACTGCCACACATGCATTATCATTTATTAACTAAATATCCTATACACATGTACATAAACATTTAGCCAATACATTAGGTTTAATTGAGTCAGGGTGTTTTAAGATTCCCGTTGTTGACCAGAATGATTTTTATTTTTTAGCATTGTATACTTGTACCCGACGCCTACCATTTTGATACTTAGTTTGTTTTGGTCGAAATATATTCATAAAAGAACACTGCGCTTATTTGTGCATACTTAAATCGTACGTCATTTGTATGTGTATTGTAGTGCAGTAACACTATGTTATTATGTTTAAACTTAGAACGTTTCGGTCCTACCATCTGGATGTTTAGTATTATAAAATGGTATCATATTATAACGTTGCATGACGCATGCCGCTCGCTTATATGATTTAACTAACGAATTGCTTTATTAATATCGATTTCGATCAAATAAAAAATGAACGCTGATATAAATCGAATCATATTTGACCATTGCAACTTTGTTATGGTTGGGTAAATTGTTGTATCGTCGCCTTTGTCATTAAAGTGATGTAATTTATTCAATTCATATAAAGTAAACCCAGAACTGTTCTTGTTTTGGCTTTTTCAAGTGTAGTTTTTATATAAATTGTCATGAATTTTATTGTGTAGTATTACGCGCAAACTTACGTAACGTGACGTCGCGGCGTTATGACTCTACGTCTACGTCACTTCCGTTGTTTGGTATATATGATCGTTGAGTAAAAGAATCGAGCCTGAAACGACGTGTTATTTACTTACCTCAGTCTTACAAAGACATTTTGGTGCCAAGACAAAGCCAACATGCAACTAACAAAGCTAACGGCAATGCGAGATGGACAAAGGAATGTTGTCGAAAAACTACTTTTGAAGTTCGAGGAGGATTTACCTAATTTCGAGCGCATCAAGCTGCTGGAAATTCTAGCGGAGAAGGCGGAAACCGTCAATACCTTAAGTAAGAAAATCGTAAGTCATGCATCCATTGCTGACTTTGAGACGGAGCTTGTTGACAGTGAGGAATATTCTATCGACATAGAATTGAAAATGCTGAGACTCGTTAGACAGACACTGCATGCATCCGAAAACACAGACTTTTCCAAGAGTGACGGAAACAATAATCGCAATACAGAGGCGATACGGGTGAACGAACCGTCAGCGCCATCGGAAGTGATGCCACAGCTTTATCACAAATTGCCTCACCTTTCGCCGCCAAATTTTACTGGTGACATAACCGAATGGCAAACTTTCTTGAACTGCTACGAGTCATCAGTGCATTCGAACCACATCCTGTATGATGTTAAACAAATCAGCTATCTGCGATCATTGTTATATGGAAGCGCTGCTCCAAATATTGCTGGTTTCCCATACACATGGAAACTACGCTAAGGCCGTCGATCTACTGAAAGAACGTTTTGGTCAGACGCATGAGATCATCAGCACGTATATGCAGGCCCGAAGAATACTCCGCACAGCATACAGACTTTCAGTGATAAAATGAAAACATACATTTGACGCCTCGGGTCCTTAGGCAAGTCTCAAAAATTATATGGCGACTTGTTGTTCCTATCATCAGCGACAAACTTGCGAACGAGCTGAGACGTAAAAGTTAAAAGACCGCTAGAAGTGCTGTGTGACACCGACAGTGTAACAGACTAATATCATTCGCCGCCCCGGAGTGTCATGAATGGTATTTGTATAGTATTACGCGCGAACTTACGTAACGTGACGTCGCGGTGTTATGATTTTACGTTGACGTCACTTCCGTTGTTTTGAATTTATGATATTTGAGTAAAACAATCGAACCTGACACGACGTGTTATTTACTTACTTCGTCTTACAAAGACATTAATATTTAAAGGGCAGGTACATTATTGTATCTGTAGTGTTTAGAACTGTTTGCTTGTTAGAGATTATCGTATACTACGTTACCACTGAAGTACTGCAATACTTTGCGTTACGACATCACATTGAATTATGAACACTAGCACGAATGAATGTCAATGATATTTTTGTTATCATTATGCATCAGTCAGATTTATTTATCTTTGTAAGAGGGATCTAACCTTTCCAAAATAGCTGTTCTTACATGAAGATGGTTACTTGCAAACCAAAACACATTTGTTCGTATTTTGTCTTTTTCAAGATGATCTGTTTTAGTAGGAGTTTCAATCAATATTTGTTATATTAAATGATAAATAGTTATACATGTTGCTATTTATTTTTGTAAGAGAGATAATTTCTTAATTGCTTTTCGGTAAACTTAAAAGATTTATCAGTGATATAAAAATGAATTTACCCTGTTGCAAATACTGAAACAAGAATTTGAAAATTTTCACTGTTTTGAAATTTAGCCCGGTCTCACTTCCGAATCGAACAATAGAGCGCAAAAGGCTTGGACACAATTTAGACAATGTCATATCAAAAATGACGTAACGTTTGTAAACACTTTTGCACGTCTTTTGATTTCATTTTAAAGCTGCACTCACACATTAGGAACGTTTTGACATTTTTAAAAAAAAATTGTCTTGGAACGAGCCTAGTTTTGCGAAAATCTATGGAAACGAGTTATTTAAGACTGCTGACAAAAAACAGATCACAGATTTTTATGTTTAAGTTCAGAAATTGATATTTTATGCATTCTTCTTAAAACGTTAGTAATGGTTACCTTTAATGGAATAAATGAGACACTATTATAGTTCTATTATTAAATGTTAATGATTTTATTTATATCTATAGTAGTTACTATAAGTGAAATGCAGATAGCTTACACTACCTCATAATGTGAAGCAGGGATTCAGGTATTGAACTACCTGACGTATCATTTATTTTATTAAATAAGATTGTTTATGCTAAGTATTCTGCATTCTGTCTTCGTATTTATCACCATTCTGTTCATAAAAAACATCGATAAAAGAAAAACCTTTTTAATGAGTATATTCACCCTTAGAAACCTAATTAACCAATACGACATGTTCACCCTGCTAGTGTTTTTTTATCATCGTGTGTTGGGTATAGTTGTTTTCTGTACCAAAATAAAATGTTCCTGATTGTAGGGCATCTATATTGTATTTAATAATTTATAAATGCAAGATTGAATTACCCTTATGGAAGTGACTACTGCAAAATATAACGTTAACATGTAATATTGGGCATTTAACAACTATACCCCAAATGCGACAGTACTAAAGCGAACAGATGGAACATGTAATATTGGAACGTAAACAACTGTACTTAAAACATGAGTATCCTACACCGAACAGATGGAACATTTAATGTTGGGACGTAAACAACTATACCCCAAATACAATGGTCCTACTGTTAGCATGTTGAACATGTAGTATTTGGAAGTAAACAACTCGAAGTAAACAACTATACCCTAAATACCATGGTCCTACATTTAGCATGTTGAACATGTAGTATTTGGAAGTAAACAACTTTAACAACCAGCAGGTTGAACATGGAAAATAAGGAAACATAGGCGTATCCAACATTGACAAAGGGTACGCTGCGTAGCCGGTAAATCGGCAAGCCTAGTTACCAGGCAACGCAGGTGCCCTCGGGTCGGATTTTTCTATCCGGAACGGGAACACATGACAGATATTATTAATATTTGTAAAATAAATATGTTCGGTATTATATCGATCTAGAACAATACAGATAGCTATAATATGGCCATTTGCATGTTTCATGCTATTATATATCTCTGTCGTTAGAAAATCAAAATACATGCACGTAAAAATCGTGAGCAAGACCTCGCACGTTTCGTTTTTTAACTACATGTGAACATTTAAAAATTACCATGTTAGAATATTCCAAGAATGCGGTTAATAATTCTAGCTTGGGTAATAATATTGAAGTATGTATATTCACGCACGTCATAGAAATATTGCGCGTACCTTGGTTGCTGTGCAGTCGTTATTCTTGAATTAGTTGAGCAGGGCATAGTCCATGTACTGTTACACGCATTTTGAAATTTCACATTTTGATAGGTATATCAATCTGAAAAGAGAAGAGCAAATATCGTAATATCATTTTAGAATCGGTTTTATTGATATATTAAGCAAAACAAATTGCCTTAGTCAAACAATATAATATGTTCAAAGATGGCCAGAAATAACACAGTCTACATCACAATTATTTGCTGTAGTTACATAACTACCTAACTTACGAATAATTTAGTAAAAGACTCAATGGATAAAAAATTGTTGAGAATGTTAAAAGTGATTCAGGTCATAATCCGTTCTCAGGTTAGTTATCAGAGGAAAAAATGATTTCCAGGTTTTTAATATCGACTAAAATGTATCAAAGTTGTTTTAACATATATATTGTCATTGTCTAATGACGATTGGGCGTTTGCACTCGGCTGCGGTGTTCTGACTGATTCCTTTATAAGGAATTAAGGTAACCATCTGAAATTAGCGTGAGTGAATCTGACAAAGAGTATATCAGACAACTGATCCTTCCACAAAAAATTTCATTGCTGTTGCAATAATAACACGATACTTCGACTTAATGTTCGAGCAAATAGCACTTAGTCGGTAGGTTTTTAAGTTAGTTTCATTATAATATACAGACACAATATTATGATATAAATATTGTTATATAGTGTTAGTCGTATTTTTTAGAACATTGACTTGCGGTTTAACTGGTAATCAAAAAAAGAATGTTCGATTCTGTTTTATTTCTGAAAGGCTTGTATATTACTAACAACAACTACAAGATCTAATGATATTCGATATATTTTTTAATTGTTTAACACATATTGATAGAAAACGCAAATATTTATATATACATATAAGAAGTAAAGCATAATTACCCATTTCGTTATCCATAAATACACGCTCTGTGGTACACTGAAGGAATAATGCAATGTTTAGATGTCAATGTCTTGAAAATTGATTCGTAAGTCTTTACAAAAGATACGGATTTATATTTGAATGAAAATTGCTCAATAGAAAAGATCTTTCAAATTTCTTTAGGTAGTTAATCAATTGTAAAAAAACGAATAAACGAAATATTGATGCGAATCAGTTGAAACGACAAAATAAAATAATCTTTCAAAGTTGTTCTGTAAGACGAAACCTTTCCTTTGTTATTAATAGGTGGTTAAAATATCAAAACATACATAAAGAAGATCCTATCGTTCATTAAATGTTGACTACTTAATATGGCTTTATACTCAAGCTTATGTAGCCTACATTTTTCTGTAAATATAACGCAATTATGCACCATTAAAGGGACTAGAACCCAGATGGTTCCAAAATAGGCAAAACAGTATTTCCTCAAAACAACTATAGCACTGTCAGAACGAACTAGTATTAAACCGATAATACTTTCCTTTAAATGAATAAAGTAATACAAGTAAATTCGTTATTCTTGAAAAAGTTCAGCAGGGCATAGTCTATGTACTGTTACACGCATTTTAAAATTTCACATTTTTATAGGTATATCAGTCTGAAAAGAAAAGAGAAAATATCGTAATATCATTTTAGAATCGGTTTTATTAATATATTAAGCAAAACAAATTGCCTTAGACAAACACAAGTGCCATATAATATGTTCAAAGATGGCCAGATATAACAAAGTCTACATCACAATTATTTGGTGTAGTTACATAACTACTACTTAAGAATAATTTAGCAAAAGACTCAATGTATAAAAAATTGTTGAGAATGTTAAAAGTGATTCAGGTCATACTCCGTTCTCAGGTTAGTAATCAGAGGAAAAAATGATTTCCGGGTTTTTAATATCGACTAAAATGTATCAAAGTTGTTTTAACACATATATATAGTCATTGTCTAATGACGATCGGGCGTTTGCACTCGGGTGCGGTGTTCTGACTGATTCCTTTATAAGGAATTAAGTTAACCATCTGAAATAAGCGTGAGTGAATCTGACAAAGAGTATATCAGGCGACAGATCCTGCCACAAAAAACTCCATTGCTATTGCATTAATAACACGATACTTCGACTCAATGTTCGAGCAAATGACAAAACTTCACTGGGTTTTCGAGTGAGTTACTTTAAAACATACAGACAAAATATTATTCTATATGTATTGCTATAACATTGTAGTGTTAGTCGTATTCTTTAGAACATTGACGCTCGGTTGAACTAGTTATTAAATAAGAATGTTCAATTCTGTTTTATTTCTGAAAGGCTAGTATATTACTACCTACTACTACAAGATCTGTTAATAATCGATACACTTTTTAAACATTCAAAACATATTGATCGATTAAGCAAATATTTATATAAATATAAGAAATACATATTTACCAATTCCAAATCCATAAATACACCCTCAGTGATAAACTTAACCAATAATGCAATTTTTTGATGTCAATGTCTAGTCAAAACAAAAGATATAGATTAAGATTTGAATGTACATTGCTTAATAAAGAAGTTCTTCTAGATCTCTTTGGATAGTTAAACAATAGACAAAACGATAACAATAAGTTGGAACTACAATATGAATACCCATCGGAGTCGTTCTGTTAGACGAAACCTTTGCTTTGTAATGAATAGGGGGTTGAAATATCAAAACACACACAAAGAAGATCCTATCGTTATTAAAATGTTGACTACCTTGCGAGGATCTCTAATCATTGAAGTACTTGTTTGTAAATGTAAATTTTCTAAGAGTTTAAACCATTTTACGTGCACAAGCCTCTCTCTTATCCGAACATTCCTGAATAAAGAAAAAATGGTGGTAAATTACGTACGGAGTCTAGGGAGGGACTAAGGACTGTAGCGAAGACCCTATGGTGATTTTGTTTTTTTTATTTTCGTTTTTTTATTTTTCCTTTGTTTTCCTTTATTTAATTTTCAACATGAACCATGATAGAATTTGAAAGCAATTAAATGACCATGACTAAAGTTGGAAGTAGGAAAATGACCATGACTGAGGTACAAAGTAGGAAAATGGCCATGACTTAGGTTGTAGGTAGGAAAATGGCCATGACTGAGGATGGTATGAAAACGGCCATGACTGAGGTTGAAAGTAGGAAAATGACCATGACTGAGGTTGAAAGTAGGACAATGGCCATGACTGCTGTTCAAAGTAGGAAAATGGCCATGACTGAGGTTGTAAGTAAGAAAATGACACTGACTGAGGTTCAAAGTATGAAAATGACCATGACTGAGGTTTCAAGTAGGACAGTGACCATGACTGAGGTTCAAAGTAGGACAATGGCCATGACTGCGGTTCAAAGTAGGAAAATGGCCATGACAGAGGTTGTTAGTAAGAAAATGACACTGACTGAGGTTCAAAGTAGGAAAATGACCTTGACTGAGGTTGAATGTAGGACAATAACCATGACTAAGGTTGAAAGTAGGAAAATGGCCATGACTGAGGTTGAAAGTAGGACAATGACCGTGGCTGATGTTAAAACTAGGAAAATGACCGTGGCTGAGGTACAAAGTGGGACAATGGCCATGATTGTTGTTGAAAGTAAGAAAGTGACAATGAATGAGGTTGAAAGTAGGAAAATGACCATGACTTAGGCTTTAAAGTAGGAAGATGGCCATGACTGATGTTAAAACTAGGAAAATGACCATGACTGAGGTTTAAAGTAGGAAAATGGCCATGACTGAGGTTGAAAGTAAGACAATGACCATGATTGAGGTTAAAAGTAGGAAAATGACCATGACTGAGGTTTAAAGGAAGAAAAATGACCATGACTGAGGTTGAAAATAAGAAAAATGACCATGACTGAGGTTCAAAGTAAGAAAATGGCCATGACTGAGATTGTAAGTAGACAAATGACCATGACTGACGTTGAAAGTAGGATAATGACCATGACTGAGGTTTAAAGTTAAAAAAATGAACTTGACTGATATTGAAAGTAAGAAAAATGAATATGATTGAGATTGAAAGTAGGAAAATGATCATGGCTGCAGTTGAAAATAGGAAAATGACCATTACTGAGGTTAAAAGTAGGAAAATGACCATGACTGGGGTTGAAAGTAGGAAAATGACCATGACTGAGGTTGAAAGTAAGAAAAATGACTATGACTGAGGTTGAAAGTAAAAAAATGACCATGACTGAGGTTCAAAGTAACAAAAATGACCATGACTGGTATTGAAAGTAGGAAAATGACCATGACTTAGGTTGAAAGTAAAAAAAAAATGACCATGACTGAGGTTCAAAGTAAGAAAAATGACCATGACTGATATTGAAAGTAGGAAAATGACTATGACTGAGGTTGAAAATAAGAAAAATGACAATGACTGAGATTGAAAGTAGGAAAATGACCATGACTGAGGTTCAAAGTAGGGAAATGACCATGATTGTTGCTGAAAGTAGAATAATGACTATGATTTTTGTACAAAGTAGGAATATGACCATGATTGTTGTTGAAAGTAGGAAAATGACAATGACTGAGGCTTTAAAAGAGAAAATGGCCATGACTGAGGTTGAAAATGACAATGACTGAGGCTTTAAAAGAGGAAAATGGCCATGACTGAGGTTGAAAATGACAATGACTGAGGCTTTAAAAGAGGAAAATGGCCATGACTGAGGTTGAAAATGACAATGACTGAGGCTTTAAAAGAGGAAAATGGCCATGACTGAGGTTGAAAATGACAATGACTGAGGCTTTAAAAGAGGAAAATGGCCATGACTGAGGTTGAAAATGACAATGACTGAGGCTTTAAAAGAGGAAAATGGCCATGACTTAGGTTGAAAATGACAATGACTGAGGCTTTAAAAGAGGAAAATGGCCATGACTTAGGTTGAAAATGACAATGACTGAGGCTTTAAAAGAGGAAAATGGCCATGACTGAGGTTTAAAGTAGGAAAATGACCTTGACTGAGGTTCAAAGTAGGAAAATGGCCATGACTGAGGTTGAAAATGACAATGACTGAGGCTTTAAAAGAGGAAAATGGCCATGACTGAGGTTGAAAATGACAATGACTGAGGCTTTAAAAGAGGAAAATGACCATGACTGAGGTTGAAAATGACAATGACTGAGGCTTTAAAAGAGGAAAATGGCCATGACTGAGGTTGAAAATGACAATGACTGAGGCTTTAAAAGAGGAAAATGGCCATGACTTAGGTTGAAAATGACAATGACTGAGGCTTTAAAAGAGGAAAATGGCCATGACTGAGGTTTAAAGTAGGAAAATGACCTTGACTGAGGTTCAAAGTAGGAAAATGGCCATGACTGAGGTTGAAAATGACAATGACTGAGGCTTTAAAAGAGGAAAATGGCCATGACTGAGGTTGAAAATGACAATGACTGAGGCTTTAAAAGAGGAAAATGACCATGACTTAGGTTGAAGGTAGGAAAATGACCATGACTTAGGTTGAAAATGACAATGACTGAGGCTTTAAAAGAGGAAAATGGCCATGACTGAGGTTTAAAGTAGGAAAATGACCTTGACTGAGGTTCAAAGTAGGAAAATGGCCATGACTGAGGTTTAAAGTAGGAAAATGATCATAACTGAGGTTCAAAGTAGGACAATAACCATGACTAAGGTTGAAAGTAGGAAAATGGCCATGACTGAGGTTGAAAGTAGGACAATGACCGTGGCTGAGGTTGAAAGTAGGAAAATTACCATGATTCAGGATAAAAGTAGGAAAATTACCATGATTGAGGTTAAAAGAAGGAAAATGACCATACTTTAGGTTCAAAGTAGAAAAATGACCATGATTGAGGTTCAAAGTAGGAAAATGGCCATGATTGAGGTTGAAAGTAGGAAAATGACCATGACTGAGGTTGGAAGTAGGAAAATGGCCATGATTGAGGATAGTAAAATACCTGTTCTGTCGCAGGACCCGTATTTTCTTACTACCTACATTCACTGAAATTTGATAAATTAAACGCATTAACTTTTAATTATTTTTAAGCTGAGATTTTTTTTTAAGTACACAAAACAAAAGCCATTGCGTACACAAGCAGTTAAGCATGTATGCTAGTGTAAATATAACATCCGCGTCAGTGAAGAGGATCTGAGACGCTCAGCACATCGGCATCGATCTGGGTTTGCACAGTCGTGGATATAGGGATAGCAGTGCGGGCTCTTGAAACCACGCGCTGTTCAAACGCAATGAACTGTGTATAGTGCTGAAAATAAATTCACTGACACCGATATAAACAACAGGACCATAGGGCTCGGCAAGTGGATTTATTTTCATTCATTAGTCAATAATTATTTGGATATGTTGGGAAGAAAATCATAACTCCCAAAACCCTCATTATTTACATGTACAGTAATAAAGACAAATTTTGATCTCTATAGAAATAAGCCAGAGCATGAAATTGATTATTTAAGTAGCTGGCTGACAAAAAAGGATTTCTGTTCTGAATGGGTGGAGTACTTTTCCATCATGACTAGATTTTATTTTATTTTAAATAATATACTTAAATAAAAAAAATAAAAATAAAAATAGTCGGGAATTATTTTAATGAGAAACTTTTAATTTACTAAGACTTTAAAAAATGTTTAAACACAATCTACACAGAAAAAAATAAACAAATGATTAATGCCTGGGAATATAATAATCTTCAATCTATAACATTGGATACGCCCCAGCTATCTAATGAAGAAAAAGGAAAACAATAGTTACCAGGTTTTGTGTTTCTGTATGGTCTAGATATGATATTATATTGTTGTCAAGTTTAAAGTTCTTTTCTTGACCGTTTTACTTAAATATATAATTATTCAAATGCATAACAATAGAGACGTGCAGTTGACAAATTTAGAAAGGACAGAAAGTTTGAATAGAAAAAACAACGATTTACTACGGCGATTTTTAACATCGTTATACTTGTATTATTATAGATTTAATACACCTTTTTGAGATCGTTACCATCTGCAAAGGCTCACAAAATGGTTAACACCCCAAGGGCGTAGCACGAGGGTTGTAAACCATTTAAGGGCCTTTGCATAACATACACACCATGAGAAACGTTTGTGTTTAAACAAAGCTGTTAAATGTCAAGAAAATGCAAAAACAGTTAATTCAAAAAACCTCCATGACAGGTACTTCTGTGACGTCACGAGTGATGTCATTGAAAAAGATTTAAATTAAGCTCGATTAGGGCCGCAACATAACTCGGCAGTTGCATTTTTGTTTCGACGCCTTTTTTGCAGTGGTTATTCGTTTGGAAAGTGTGTTTTTTTTAAATTGACTGGATTACTTGGATTATTTACACACACTACCTATTGGAAAATCGATTAATTTCCGATATATTCCTACTAATTTAAACCTAAAAAATGTTAACATGTTCTTGATAAAATGTACAGCATCTTCAACATCAGAGAAAAAATATTTGAAATTTCTTTGTTCATTGCATACGACGTAACGGAATCATGTCCATATAAGTCGTTTGTTCTGAATAAAATCAACAGAATTAACTCAAATTCGGAGGAGTACATATCAAGTAAACACACATCAGCTTGCCAGGAAAAGACATCTCGGAAGAAAATATGTAAGTTAAATGCGGTTTATTGCATTTGTTTATATTTGTAAACAACTATATATGCTGAACTTTTTTGTGGTCAGAAACCAGGTCGCTTAGCGGCCTATGTTATGATGCGAGCCCTGATAGCGCTTATGTAAAATAAAAAGCCGGTCATTAACGGCACGTGAATTTACTGAATAATGCACGCTTCTACCGATAACGCCCGGGTTTTTGCGTTTTAACACACCACGATAACGGACCGAAAACTCACATTGTATGCAATAATAAACCTTAACACGCCTTCAGGTAAACGTTCTCATACACATTCCGAATTCAGATGAATGTCTCAGCAAAAGACAAAAAAATAAGATAGCAACACCCTAAAATGTCATTCTGTACTACTGAAATATGTAAATTTAAAAAAAAGGCAATAAATTTGTAAGCAAGAAGAAAAAAAACACAATTAGCAGGCATTAGCATATGGAAATCCAGAAAAAGCTTTAAACTTTAAAGGCTAAGATCCCGTTATATGGACTACAATAGCAGATTTATATACAGATACATATATAAATCACTTGATACAACAGCTACCGAAAGCTATGCACTTTATACCAAGCCAAAAATATATATTTGTAACAATTACTTTTGGTAGATTTGTTTTAAATAATTGTGGTTACGTTTTCATTTTACCGACATACATCTGTCATAATAAATTTTAAATGTTCAATATCTTATATGGTATATGTTAGGATAAAACAGCTGTCTGGGCAGTCCAAACGCGCGAGTGTTTTTCCTAGAGATTAAATGGTTTAAGACAGATGTGCAAAATAAAATAAAAACGTTACAAGGTATGTAAAAAAGTGAACTTATTGTCCTTAAAGGATTAGTTGTTTTAAGATAGTTATATGCAATTTGAACCATTACAAGGAGTGCGGAAATATAAACATAAATGAACCGCTGTATCACGCTCTTAAAGCAATATTTGAAAAGCAACTTATAAATCACTTCTTTACCCGCTTTTATCGATACTCACTGATGACCTGTGCTACATTATCATAAAGGTCAAACTTAATTCGTTCTTGCCTTTGCGTTTGTGCAAATACTGACCCATTAAAAATCCATGCACTCTCTATCTGTTTGTGTTCATTCAGTCTGACTGTTAATCAGTCCTGTGTTAAGTCACGTCACATCGTCCGTCACTCTGTCTCCAGCCGTCTTCATCTGTTTTTGCTTTCTCATAATGCGCGATTTAACGTTATTTTTGATAGTTTTAATGAGAGCAGGCCTCGAGTATTTCGGCTTTGCCGAGCTCCACCCCCTGGGCCTTCAAGATAACATCCACCTTCTCCGTCAATCGCGCCTCTCGGTCTCTTCCCGCTCCTCGTAAACATCCATAATTTTGATTTTGGTTTGGTTTTACTCGAATATTGTTCATTATAATTTGACAAGGTCATCGTTCGTTCTATTTTCATTGGCCAAAACTGTTTGCTGAAGATCAGTTGTTTGTTTTTGGTAACTTTGAGAAATTTTTGAAAGTTTATCTTCCAGCTGCCTGTTGTCATATTTTATGGTGTTGATCAGGTCGTGCAATTCTTTACTCTCTTCCTTCACTTTTTCTGCTATTTATTTTTGCATTTTTACTTTCAAAGTTTTCATTATGGTGGTAACTGTACCCGAAACTAATTGTTGAATATCATCTTTCTTCTTAACACCAGCTCGTAGCTTTGAGATATCACTAGTAATCTCATCGAGGTGGATATTTATTGCAGAAATGTCTCCCACAATCTCATTACTGACCACTGAAAATGACCTTTTGTTTGGAGGTTTTGCGTTTACTTTCCCTTTCACGGTCTGTTTGAGTTACTGTTTTTGAACTTGACCTTTTCCACTCATGATGTATTCCCTGTGTTTAATTAATTATAGGAGTTATGTCCAAAGTAACGGTAATAATTCTTGATCGCCGATCATTAATCCAATATAATGCACCGTAAATGTATTTCTCCTGGCGTTGATAATTGCTCAGGTATGGAGTATGAAATTATTTAGGTATGGAAATGACAAAGGAAATTCGTATATTTGCTAATAACTCCTCACTTATAACATTTCTCTAAGAAGAAATATCCATATCACACACTCTGTTTCACAAGTAACATTTTAGTATTAAACTTGTCATATTAGTCCATTTTGTTCCTATGAAAAAAGTGAAAAACTAGAGAGAAACTTTTCACAACAACATCCTCAGATGTCCTACTTGCAGTGGTTTTTGTAATGTTATAAATTGAGAAAGATGAATATTAAATCAGATCACTGCGGTTTCAGGGAGTGGGGGGGACGCCCCTCCATCCCCATGTGCCCCGAATAGGGCCCTTCTATTGTTTAATCGTGGAACCGTTTCTGTTGAGAACATAACCACAATTTTTCTTTCTTGAAGGAAATCTATTTATTCCGAACATTTATTTAATAATTGATATGATTAATACATTCCCAAAAGTGTGAGCTTACACACTACTCCGTTCATTTTCGTTCACTTTGCAAAATTTAGACCTGTTCTCTTTACTAAACTCAATTTAAAAATGCATGCACTTTTAAACTGCACACATATCTTTTAAGCTATACTGTCAAAAGCGGTCAACAGGGAAATATGTAGACTATTGACGTTTCATGCGCAGCTTATGTTTCGATGTAAAACATGAAATTGATCCTTTATAATGTACTCAAGAATAATAGCAGAAACGAAGAGCAATAATTATATCTTTATTTTCGAATTAAACTCTTATGACAAAACATAGGCAATTGTACATTTTCAAGAGAACTAAACCTCTGCTCGCTCATGAAATTGAAGTATAAATAGAACAAAACCTGCCCGTTTTTGGGAATCTATTTTTAAATATTCCCGTCTGTGGACATTAAAGCTGCACTGTCACAGATTTACCATTTTTTTAACTTTTTTATTTTTGTCTTCGAATGAGCATTTCAGCGTAAATATCTGTTAACCAATGATAAAAGACTGATGACAAAAGATCAGATCGCAGATGTCCATATTTCATAAAATTAATGTGTTATGTCTAAAACCGTTACTAACGGTTTAAGAAAAAATGCATAAAACATCAATTTTTGAACATAAAACATTTTTGCATTAATTCGCACGTTCCAAGACAAAAAATAAAATAAATTGTCAAACCGTTCAATCTGTGAGAGTGCAGCTTTAAGCTATGCTTAGACAAAAAACCTGTCCGTTTCTGGAATCATTTTTGTGGGACCCTGCATATTGGTGATTCTAGCATTGTAATTATACAATCAAATTGACTAATATCAGATTTGTTTTAACATTTTATTTGAGAATCAGGCATAGCAACATTCAATTCTTATTTTCTGTACAACTTATTTGTCTTTCTGGAACTTATTTATATCTATATTTACACATTAAATGGAAAATTTCGATATGTACTTCGTAGAATAGTGTTTATCCAAAAACTATAAGTCCTATTGGAATATATAGACTGGATTCCCACCAATACCACTTAGAGTGCCGTGCGACATAGCAATTATATACGACGTAAAAAGATCCAGCAGTACACAGAGCAATATATGGCCGTCAAATTGGCCATTAGTAAATTTATGATCTTTTTTATCATAGTTTTCCTACATGTATTTACTTCGTTTTCTACGTGTAATTGTTTCAAACAGTTGCTGTTCTCTTTATCGTATTTGAATTTGCCTGTTGAATTACATACTACATATACAAGTATGAACAAGTCGGTCAAATCGAGATGGCTAATACAATACTGATGATATGTTTCATGATTGCATGGTACTTTGTTTCCAGTGTTATAATAACAACAACTAGCCGTTCCCTTTATTTTTATTCATCGCACATGTATTTGTTAAACTGACAGTTAATATACATAGAGCATACACCAATAAGCAAAACGGTATTGTTAACTGGTCAAATACTTGAAATAACTTGCATAAGTGTGCAAATATCAACTCATCACATTTTCTAAATATTGCCTGTCAGTCTTCTAATATGCCAGTTTGCGGCGTTGTTTCTCGGTTTGAGTCTAATTGAAAACCTGTAAGCTCTGAGCGCTCTTTCCGGGTTCCCCTCCATCTCCCAGCAGTGGCCCAGCAGGTTGAGAGCAGTCTCAAAGTGGTACAGGTTTATCATTTCCTCCGAGGTACTAAAACTATTATTTAAGTTCCGTAATGCATAGAACATAGAGTCTACAACGGCCATGTCCATCCATGTACCTTCATTCCCTTTTATTGTGCTGAACGTCGTCGTTCATTGCCCTGTGCATTTCAAAAACAATAATAGAGGGTACACAGAAAGCCTCTAGACGGGTAAATCTTACGCAGAGAGCAACTTTGCTTATAGCATCATCGTAGCTCCAATCGTTAACTGTACTATCCTTTAATAACGCTGGCCTCTCAACATCTGGCCACACTCTCCCACACCCACATACAGCATGCACATTATCGTCATATCTACGTTCAACGTCATTCAGCACATCCGCCGCCCTTCGAAGATCCCCCCGACAGTATAACATGGAGGCCAGTTTCAGTCTGCTGGACGTCACGTCAGTGTCAGGAGAACGCTCATATAGTTGAAATATTTCTTTTATGAATTGTGTGTGTTGTATGTAAAATGACGAAGTAACTGATGCTAAGAAGGAGTAAATGAGTGGCTTAAACAATGAAATTGCCCGTCGCTCATAATGAGTTAATATATGTACTATGTAATCATCCTCATGTATAATAGATAAAACAGTAAATAATCGAAGAAACATTACAGGATTTAACTCATTATTTGCCATTCTTAAGAACGTCCGACTAACCAGTGGTATTAAGTCGCCTGCTAAAACAATATTAATAGTCCTAAATAATGCTGATCGTTTTTCAAACATGTCGCTGGTAGGGCTTTGAAACTTTTGCCCTTATTTCTTGATCATTTTTAAGACAATGTAGCATTTTAACTGCACTGTTGTAAAACTAAAAACAAGAATCCTTTCTATTTGACTCGATGATAATCGTCATTCAATACTTTCATTCTGGCTCTCGAAATGTCCATCAGAAACAAGAAAACAAGAGCATTCCCATGCAGCCTGCAGCATTTCCGGTGTAGGCCAATGTTCACGCCTGGGACGGTGAAACCACTGGTCAACTTCCGGAGGGAGAACTTTACATCTGTAAGCTGGAACAAAGTCAAATTCTTCTGAAATACTTATTGAAGGACCACTACATACAAAGTCCTTTCCAAATTTCTGTTTAGCTGCATTTTGCCACTTTTTATTGCTTATAAACACTCGTCCATCAACATGTGGTACGCACTTCCCCTCTCAGTTATATCTGACAGGTTCTGGAGAGTCTGACCTGATCCAGTGTAGCCAGTAGTGTTGTGGTGGATTGGTCTCCTCCTTCACCATCATGAAGTTTTTAATCCCAGCCCTCCAGTCTGTCCAGTCAGAAATGATGTTGTTGTCATCCAAGCATAAAAGACTATCAACATCTGAATTCATCCCTAGAGTTATAGATCCCTCTGACTGGCTGTCGAAATGTAAGTGCGTTATGTTTACACCCGTTATTTTGTCGTTTAAAGTGCCTATCGCCTCTCTGAGCAGGAACGTTTCCCGCCTTTTCCTCACCACTCGGCGGTTTATGCCAATATCGTTCAGTACTCGGGACAGGCGAAGAGACATCCAGGCTTTATGGTCAGGATCACGGTCCATCTGTAACACTTGTGGAGAAATGAAATGCATATATAAAACTGGAATGAAACACGTCGTCGTCCTCACTTATCTACCGAGGTCGGTAACGTATCACACTGGCAAACAATAGGTCGTGTATAAGCTTATTTATACTCACACTCGGGCAAGGCTCATTCGGCGAGTGTTCCGATAAGATTTTTAGTCATTTTAGGTGCACAGACAGATTGCAACCCTGGTTTCTTTAATGTGCTCCAGTGTATAGCACTGTCACACGAGACCCCAATAAAACGTCTCTCCCGGAAGCCGATAAGTAGTTTCAGTGTTGCGGCTGGGGGTCGAACCTGCGACCCCTGGATTTGCAGTCAATTGTGTTACTACTAGACTATGCATCCGTCACTGAACAGTTGGGTTGGATAACATTCCTTAAGTAGTTGTTCGTTTGTAAAAGTGTGCGTTCCATTGGCTAGCCAAACTAAAACGGAGCAATGACTACAGTCGTTAACTAGCTTGTGACATAAAGAGGTTAAGTCCGCCAATTCGCAAATGGCACACTGTCTTATGGTACACCTTTTTTCTATTCCGAATAGAGAGCATGTCTATTCAAACGAAAAGCCACTGGTCTTGGTTCCAACTGTGATACGAGTTCAATTTACACAATGTGGTTCGTTTAAACACAACTTATTTGAAGTTATTTCATACAAATTATAAACATGTATCATCGTAAGTTAAGGAGACAGCTAGAGCTTACTTTATTACTTCTTTCCTTGCATACAATGTAGTTGTTAAGAATTGTCTTAACCTCAGTCGTACAAACGAACGTTTGCAATAGTGGTCAGAAGGTCGAATGGATCTGAAGCAAGATAGTATAAACTGTAAATAATAAGTAAGAAACATCACCTTATTACATGAAACGAATCCTAGAATAATGAAAGTATATATATTCAGCGTAGATGACACTAATATAAACAATTATCAGTAACTGTACAGGGTACAAGGAACGTGAAATTATTTAGTTCAACTACTAAATTCAGTGAATATAGATGATGTAGAAAGTATTCAAAGTCCATCATAAGGAAGCAACAGTGTGACAAAATATGTTCCGAAAAAGAAAGAAACAAAGCAACGCAACGAAACTGACGCTACTCGTACAATGACACCCACAAATACACACTAACATGCAAGACGGATGCTCTGTTACAGAACTGTTCAACATAGATGCACGGACATTAGACAGCCATTTGCTATGGCCGAAGACTTTCCCATAGGACGCTATCTTGGCAGTGCTTTTGGAAAAAAAATCACACCTAATATGCATAGTCATTACACTAGTTATATATGAAAAATATTGCATGGAGTTATATCACTCCTGCGCCGTAAGTTATGTTATAAACAGTAATAACTTTTGGTATAATGCAATTTTTCATTTTGCATATTAGATATCAGCAAGCCAATTCCTTTTAAATGATACCAAAATTATATAAGGTCACCAGTCAAACTCTAACATTAAGGTTAATAGAGATATCAGAGAACTAGCTGTCTTGTTCGTCGTATTCCTTAGTGTATCAAACATATTCGACCGCGGACGCCCATGTCATCTTCTTGAACCGGAAAACAAATACCGACACTGTATTTAGCTCAAAGGCGGATACCTTAACAATTATTGAAGGTCAGTGCAGTGTTGGATCCCGACGATTGAAATGGCAAGATACGTGGTTTAAAGCGGTTGATTGTTGGTTTAGTGGTAGGACGATGGACTTGCATGCGAGAGGACCCGGGTTAAAATCGGGGTCTGGCCCTCGCAAATTTCTGAAATACCTTCAGGTATTTCCCATCTAACCGGAATAGTAAAAGCTGGCCCTTAAATCTGAAACAGCATGCGGAGCAGCCGGAAACAACTCCCTGCTAACTTGTTAGGCTTTGGATGGAAAAGTGGGACGCTTCTGAAGGACGAAGATTCCAACAATACGGCCATCTGAAGAACTACGAGGATTGACGCCTCGTCAAAATGACAGAAATAAGACACCTTACCTTTTCTTGTTTCGCCTTGCTTCCAAATATGGGTCAATTTCATAGAGCTCATATAAATGTTTAAGAATATTTAAAGAATACTACCATTTTGGTTTGATCATTTCCTTTATTATATGCCTATCAAATTCCATTTCCATATCCAACAGTGAAAATAAAGCAAGCCGTATTGAAAAATCCTTATCATGATACTGTCGTTTTCTGATTCCGTTTCATGCGAGTACCGTGTGTAATTTCGGAACTACTTCCGCGTTTCTAAAAATAGCGTGACCAAAACAGCCGGTTAATCCTGTCAACTTTTAAATACATTAAATTAACTAACTTTACTCACACTCCAGAAGCATGTTTATATTCAGGAACATAGTTTTCATGTTCTTCAAAGAACCATGAGAATAAGCACGAAGAAGAGAACACTTCCAATCTATCTATACAGCTACTCCACACATGCTTCAGTGAACTAGTTGTTTGCTATTCCGAACTTTACACAAAACTACTTAACACATTCGAATTCATACGCGCATATGACAGATGGCAGTAAAGTTAAATAAACTTGAAAACGAAAAATAAAAAGGAATTATGAAATTATGAAATAGGCAGCTATATAATAAAAGGAATATTACGATTAAACGTTTTTCTGGTGACCTGTATCACGTCTCGTTCGGTGAGTAAACATGTATCAAACCAAGCTCTTGTAAGCGTTTTCAGACCATTGATTGAATGCTGAAATATACTCTAATAGAAAGTTATAATTTATTTCGACAGTTTTTTATATCGGGTAGTAGGAAGTATACACGAAGATTTATTCAGCTATATTTGTAAAAATAGCAACAAAATTAACATTCCGTTTATTGTAAGACGCATTTAATGAAATTTAAGGGTAACAAATGATCAAAATATAACGCGCGAACATCCTCGGTTTGCTCTATTCAAAATACAAGATCTCAAATACTGCCATTAACTATGGGATATTATGTAAACTAGTAGTCCAAGCCAACTGAAGTAATTTGAGAGTCTAAATGTTTACTCGTAGCTTTATTCTTAATGAAACTTAAATCTTTCAAATTTTGAATCGGTATGCAGAAGCCGTTGTATACTAGGGCACCAAATCTTAGATAAATATAATTAGTGGCAAAATATAGTTAACCCTGCACTCTCAAAGACTTACCATTTTGACAACTTTTTTTATTTTTTGTCTTGGAATGAGCCAGTTTTTGCGTCAATGTCTGGAAACCAGTAGTCATATAAGACTGCTGACGAAAGATCAGATCGCAGTTTTTTAAATTTTTGTTTAAAAATTAATGATTTATAGCTAATTCGTTACTTACGCTTTAAGAAAAAATGCATAAAATATCATTTATTTAACATGAATATAAAAACTTGTGATCTGTTTTTGTCAGCAGTGTATCACTGGTTGGCATGCATTTTCTCAAAAAATGGCTCGTTCTAAGACAGAATATAAAAAAAATGTTGCCAAAGCGTTCAATCTGTGGGAGTGCAGCTTAAAATTGCAATAATGCCAGTAAAGGATAGAATGACTTGCTAAAATCGTAAAGTGGTTCTTGTTCTACTGGTAAGACACTTGACTATCAACCCAGGGGTCGCAGGTTCGATATCCCGTCCCATCACTTAAACCATTACCGTCTTCCGGAAGGGACGTTAAATATGACAGTGATACGAACTGACACACGTTAAAGAAACAAGGGTAGCTCTAACCAGGGTGCACTATGCCCCGATAGGCGATTAACAATCATACTCCTTTCGGACACTATATACTTTGAAGAAGGTTTAATTGATGTCCTTTACGCTGTTCTACGCAATTTAACTAAACAAGGACCAACTCATCGTTTCTGACCGTCTTCAAATCAAACTTATAAAACGGTCAATTACATATACTACGTACTGGCATATTATCTTCTTCTATTATTTCCATCCTAAATACGTTAAGGCTTGTATAAATTCATATCCGATCGTGGTAAAAAGTATAAGGCGTTTGGGTAAGCAGTATCAATGACAGAATCCATTTGAGAAATGTTTGGGATTTAATGGGTTGGGGCTCACCTGGCATGTTCTAACTGGCTTTCAACAGTCAGTATCTATCATGGTGAGATTTATCATTACATCTAATTTGTCACAGGATTTACATCAGGATGTGCGTATTATGTTTAATGTAAAACTCCACTTAGATTACTGTATTTTCATTCGGTGAAGTTAATTAAGTATGCAGTTTTATATGACATTTAAGATTTTCCTCAAACTATTTTTGAAAGAGCAATTGAATATATTTAGAATATTACTAATGTTCCGAAATAGTCAACGAAATATTTTTTTCTTCAACGAAAATATTAAGGAAAATTTGTCCCCTTAATCGATGAAAGCCATGATTGACTCACGGATATTATAAACCATACGCTGTTATACACGAGGCTTAAGCTGGTTCCTAGAAGAATGCGAGTGAGAGCAAGTACGCAAGTGATCAATACTACAATGATGTATTTAAGACAATATCACTTGAAATAATGAAGTACAACAATTTAAAACGCACGTTTATATTTAATATTGACTCGTGATATTGAATGATTATTATTGATATTCGTTTCCTAATTTTATTAATGTACTGCGTAGGTTCGGTTGGTGTTGTACGATTTATTGCGGCCGGTCACGGAAAAGGCCCTGGTGATATTAAATTTGGTGCCCTGGTATTCAACGACTTTTATGAAACTGTAATTCTGACTTGGTGCCCTGGTATACAACGGTTCCAAGAAACCGCACTTTTAATTTTCTGCCCTAGTACACAACGGCTTCAAAGATACTACACTTTTACCTTGGTGCCCTGGTATACAACGGCTTTTAAGAAACGTCACTTCTAAAATGGTGTCTTGGAAAAGAACAGCTTCTAAGGAACTGCACTTCTTACAGGGTGCCCTGGTACACAACGGCTTCTAAGAAACAGCACTTCTAACTTGGTGCCTTGGTATACAACGGCTTTTAAGAAACTGCACTTCTTACTTGGTGTCCTGGTATAGAACAGCTTCTATGAAACTGCACTTCTTACATGGTGCCCTGGTATACAACGGCTTTTAAGAAACTGCACTTCTTACTTGGTGTCCTGGTATAGAACAGCTTCTAAGAAACTGCACTTCTTACTTGGTGCCCTGGAAAACAACAGCTTCTAAGAAACTAAACTTCTACCTTGGTGCCTTGGTATACAACGGCTTTTAAGAAACTGCACTTCTTACTTGGTGTCCTGGTATAGAACAGCTTCTAAGAAACTGCACTTCTTACATGGTGCCCTGGTATACAACGGCTTTTAAGAAACTGCACTTCTTACTTGGTGTCCTGGTATAGAACAGCTTCTAAGAAACTGCACTTCTAACTTAGTATACAACGGCTTTTAAGAAACTGCACTCTTACTTGGTGTCCAGGTATAGAACAGCTTCTAAGAAACTGCACTTCTTACCTGGTGTCCTGGTATACAACGGCTTTTAAGAAACTTCACTTCTAAAATGGTGCCTTGGTATAGAACAGCTTCTAAGAAACTGCACTTCTTACTTGGTGCCCTGGTACACAACGGCTTCCAAGAAACTACACTTGTGACGTCGCAAGTTTTATTCCTAAATGAATATATACACTTTTTTTGATAATGGCTTGATACCGGTAGTTGAGGTGCTAAATCCAATCAATACATGTAAATCAGAAAATAGAAAGAATTTATCCTTAACAAAGTATTGACAGTGGCAGGTTTTGTGTTATTATTGTAACCTAAAAGTTCTGGCTGAACAACATGTTCAAAAATGACAAGCATTGATTTATTATAAATTAGCACAACTGTCATGGTGGCAAGAATGAGATTCATTTGAGCGATCGTTCGTTGGTGTTGGATGCGTATCCAGGGTATTGCATCATACGAGCACGATGTAAGAAAACAAACAAGTTAGTTCTCAGTCAGCTACATTAGCTATACTGTAAATTGCAGACGTATGGTGACCGTATATAATATTGATATCATTTCAATGGATATTGCTTGCTGATTATGAACATGTAAAATAAATAACCAAATGTAGTGTTTATACTTTAACTTGTAGATTATATAAATGTCAGATCCCGTGTAAGGTGACAGGATATTATGTTTACCATAGAACGTTAATGTTAACCGAAGCGTTAGGTTTATCTATCTATGTGAAAGAAGCTGTAGCTTGCTTCTGAAGAATGTCACATTCAAGTTTTGATTGAAATCTTTTCTCAAGATTATACGACATTTTGAATACAAGTGAATTACCAAAAAGGAAGTTATTATTGCTTCGGCATTCCACCTATCGTGCACTATTGGATACTGAATTTGGTAAATGTGTTTTTAATATTAACAATATGTATGTTCTATCACTTATACTTGTAAAGCTATGTCAAAACAAACTGATATTTTGCTGTCGTTGATTCTTGATTTGATGTAATGTATCGCTTTATATAATTCAGGTTATACATATATGCGACCAGACCGTTTATTACATGACCAGACTGTCTTCTGCCGTTTTGACAAGCAACGTATTTGGAACACCTTTTTTATAATAACCGGCTTGGCATGTTTAAAATCTAGCAATTTGATTGGTCAAGGATTAATGTTATCTTGGTTCTGATTGGATCTTGTATATTCTGCGCAGTTATTTCCACGAAGATTTGCAGACATGGCATGATTTCTTGAGTTATGCATTTGAAATAGTTAATCTAAGTTTTGGGAAGTTTTTAACGTATGTAATCTTGGTATTTAGTCATATATATATGTATGTGTTCTCGCTGTGATTATTTGTGCCATTGCATATATTAGTTCTGCTTTTATAAATGTATTTCCGAGATAGGGTGCTATTCGAAAAGCAGTATAGTTCCGAGAATCTGTTTCTTCTCACGTTTCTTATTCTGTACACTTACCATTCTTTTAAATTACCTTTTACAGCTATATTGGTTTACTAACGATCTGAGGAGTGTGAAAGTCAGACTGGAGTTTTCAATACCACATATTGGTGAGTTTAATGTGTAAATGTTGTATTTTTTCATGTCGGATGATGTTCTGTATTTGCATTGATTGTATGTCATTGTGATCATCTGTTCTCGTTGTTATTCCGTTGTGTATGCAATGTTTGTACAAAGTCATTGTATGTTACCCGTTATAGTGTTTGGCGCAAAAAACATTTGGCCGCTAGGCTTGCTGTCATGAATTATGATGATATCAGGAAATTCATGATATTTAGATATGTCTTAATATTACCTCTGTTATTGATGTGTGTATTATTATATATTGTAGAAAACAACTTTAATCCGGTATCGACTTGGTTGTCCTTGTACCCATATCATAGCAGAAGCGATCTGTTATATATATATATATGAATTAAATTATATTAAATTATCAAATTATATATATAGTATATACAGCTAATATTTATCAGATAGTATATGTTTTCTTTCTTTAATGTTACCATCTGTGTATATATTATATGAGCCGCGTCGTTCTAGTTTGTTCCCTCATACATATTTGGTACATTTTGAGGTTTAACATTATTTTAAAAGTGTAATTATTTCTACAAACGGATATGTTTGCCGTTTATACAAATACGCAAATGTTTACGCTATGGAACACTGAATGACTTAAGGTTTAGATTTATCATATTCTGTTTACATGAGTATTTGCAAGTTGATGTTTGCTGTTGCTGCTTGTTTATAAAAGTAAAACTAGAAAAAAAAAAGAAAAAAAAAGGGTCAAGTTAAATAACGACAAATTAATTAAATAATACAAATTCGATACATATGCTAAGTATTATATGTTATACATGTAATCAAAGACAAACGCCCTCCAACGGTACACACAGTCTTCAAATCGAGAGGAATACACAAATAAATATATCCCTGTGAGCTATTATATCAAAAGGTCCCTTCTGGTGCTAGAATTATAGCCATTTTTGGCACTGCAAAAATGTACATGTATTCAGCGGAATAATTCAAATATGAGAAATCAACCAGGCACATCACCTTCAAGCGTTCACTTTTATTTTACAACAATATCATACAAAGTCACATTCACGTCGAACATAATATACAGTGTTTTTGCAGACTGCTTGCTTCAGTTAACAACACAGTTGTCATATAAGTGTGTCATCATTGTTCGATTATCCTTCTAAATCATACCAAATGAGTGACGTGTTTAAATAAACACTATACACAAAGGCTTGTAACATGTCTGTACTTTTATGTACATGTCTGGGTATGAAGTTCATTTGAAAATCAGCTGCTTGTATACTCTACTGGAAAGTAAAAATGAGATCATTTCAATGAAATTGGTTTGATAGAAGCAATTTACAGACCATATCACTGATGTGACTGGGTGATGTTTCATGACAGGTTAAGAAACTTGGCCGAGATAATCTGCCTAAATATACATGCTGTCCAAGTTTGCGTCGCCTGCCACATACGTATTCACAATATATCCAATCTTAAGCCGGTGTATAAAAATAGGAAGGGGAGCACATCCAAATGTGTAGCCACAAAGGTTGCACGTCTAATGCCAAACTGGGTAAACCCAGTATTTTGCATACTTAAATGTACATACTTTTACTGCCAATCAGGCCTGGTTCATATAATTAGATGGCATAGTCTTTCAGACAATTTTATTTTTGGCATAACTAGAAGTGATGTCAAAATTTCAAATACATCCCTTAAAACACATAATTGGTATGGAACTACATATCGACTGAGTATTTGTTTATCGGTATAATGTAATATATTTAGATATAGACAATTACCTTTCAGACTGGTAGTGATGCTTAATTTCATTTGGTTGAAATTTCGGACAGCATTATTCGGACATCGAAACTCTGCCCAGTTATTTGCAGTTCATGTCAGACTAGTTGCTCATTATTGGTGCCTTATCTGTAAGGGCATGTCCTTATACTCGATTTATTGTAAAAACATAAGTCAAATACATTATTTAAACGTGATTGATATCATTATTTACATGCAACATTGTTTTATGTCCGTTATTGAGCAAATAACTGACCGAAGTCAACAGTTCCACTGGTTACCTTACGGTCAATCGGAACACCTCGGCCATCTCCGCCATACGACTAGCCTCGGGTGTATGCCGGTGCATTAGTAAAGTCGTTCCGACAATTGATTATAATCATATTACAGAAAAGTAGTGAAATTTGTATTACTTAGTTCAAATTCATTCCCAGTGAAGTTTATTATTGCATAAATCTTAAGAGTAAAGTCCTTTAGCTTAACTGGCAAATAGAAGTTACGACGCGATCAACTTGCAGAGGAGATAAATAATTCTGACATTGTAAACCGTCCATATTCATCCGAGGTTTTTTTCGAAGGTGCTCCGATTGCTTTAAGGTCAACCTCATAGCTGTATACAGTCCAATATCAGTGCTTCTAGTTGTATAGAAAACAATGCCGACCGCCATTGAATTAGTACTTCTAAAATAAAGATTCAACACAGATGTTTCAGTGAAAACAAGGCAACAGTTGTTCCCCTCTGTTTTAAATTCGATAAAACGTAAAATATTTAAAATTGAATGTTCTACGCTTGACTGAATACTGGCAATTGGTAGAAACATCTTTATTGATATTATTCTAGAGTTTAGTAGGATGCAAATGATGTTTTTATCTGTTTTTAAACTAATTACTTTTAAATGAAATTAATACTTGTCATAAAAGGTGTAACGTTTCTTCCCTAGCTTGCTCGGTCACACCTTAACCAATATATAAACCTTTACTCGGACCGTTTTGACGCCCAAATTTAATATGTTATTAGGAATATATAAAGTAGATTAACAATCATTACTGACAACACCAGATGATTGGAAATGATAAGTATGGTTCAAGAATCAATTGTTAATTACCATAAACAAAAGAACGTACCAACGGAAATAACTATAACATATATGCTATATCTTCAACAGGACCAGTATTCTAATTTTCAGAAACCAATCTCACAATATGTCAGTGAAACCCACAGTCCTTATTGTATGCTTGCATAAGATATGCAAAATCTTTAACCGGGCGATATTTAATAACAGTTAGTTATACAGGATACAGTGATATTTGTGTAATAAGCCAGGTGATTCATGCAAGATACCTAATACCCCTCAAATTATATTTCTGTCTTGCAGGTTATCATAGCAAATACTCTTAGTACAATTTGCCAGATACACTTACACTTAGCGATGAAGACCGTTTCAACATCGTCTTACAAATGCTTATGCGATGCTGCGTTCAACTTATGAGAAAGATTTTACCAAACTTTGTTCGATCGCTTGGATATGCAAATGTTGATATATTTTTATCAAGTGAAAGGGCAAACATAGAACGGATGCCAAGTGCGTCTTTGTCAAAAAGCAAGGCAATTTTATATCCTGGTACCCCAACCGATATTGAGCTATGGGATTTTTCACAGTTAAATTGTATTTTTACCCTTATCCAAAGGAGGATAATTCTCCAGGAATTCGGAAACCCAATAGATCTTGTCCTAATTAAGAACAGAGCTCATGTTATAGCAACATCGGTGGGTAGAGCAAATGAAGAAAAACTATTCCCAACGTCTGGAAAACAAACAGATATAAACAAATGGTCGATGCCAGTTTGCTCCTGTCTATTATCCTTGTTATCTCCAAAGCCACAAACATTACTTGTCAGAATAGCAGAATCATTGGACGATGTCAGGGAACTAAGAAACGGACTTTGCCATCCTGAAGACCCTGCAATGACTTCAGTGGATTACGAAAGGAACGTTCCTCTTTTGAAAACATTTATCGAGTCAGGATTTGTATACCTTGGAGATGATGCTTTTGAAACTGAAATAAGGAAGGACATGGATGAGATCGAGAATGGAAAAATAAAACACTATCTTTTGATTGCTCATACATATCTTCAACAATCTTACAAGGATGGCAGGGACTTTATGCAACGATTAGACAAAATAGAGAAAGGTACATCTGCCCTGTTTTCCGTGTGGTATTCTATTTATTTTAAGATTACAGATATACACTGTCCAATAATTTGATCAATTTTGTTCTATGTTTTATTAAATGTTTGCTTTAAGGTTTCCTAATGCTTATAGTAGACGTATCTTTATGTCAACGTCCTGGTGTGTAATGTTCCGCAATTAGCTCTGCTTCATGTGGTTTTTGTTTTATGGCATATTTATTCGTGGCTTATGATTAATAACATGAATATCATCTGTTTAAATGATTTAATTACAGCTTCTAAAGAATCGCCGAGAAAAGGTAATATTTTACTAAAGATATTTCCAAGATAATGTGATAACTTTTTTGTACAGTTAATTCACATAAAACTTTCAATTAGATATCTGAATTATTTGGGCACCGCAAAACATCACACAGATATAGCCCTGTATGACATTCGTCTTGCTATACACAATTTTAGGCATATTTTTTAATAAATTAAACGTTAAAACAACTGAATATATTATCTTTTAACTCAAACTATGTTCAGTAATATCAATATGCTTAATACGACACTTTATATATTGTCACTTTAAATGTTGTATGATTGTGGGCCCTTCGCTAACTTTAGCAAATCAATCGTTTCTTTATCAGAAAGTTTGAAAGAAAGTAAATAAAATCTGAAGAATAAAAAGGTATGTTAATGAAAACATACATAGGTGTGTTAAAAGAACCACATCTCTGTGACCCAATTTTACCAAATCGTCTTCCTTGATTGGAAAATAATTGTTTCATAGCAATATATTAACAAAGTGAATGACAATTTAACATCGTTTTTTTTTTCAAAACAAAACTACAGTATTTGTTTACTTATTGTTTATAGTTCTTTAACCCGCATGATTATTATATGCAATCTTTTTTTCTAGCTGAACTGAATTTGCAGGTTTTCTTTGGACAGTTACCTAGAGAACAAATGGAACTTCTATGCGCAAATTTTATTGAAACATTTAATGAATGTTTGGAAAAGATTTTACCTGAATCAGTAGAAAATGAAGAGCTGAAACAACAGACTACTCTTGCCAGTTGTATGGCTTGGAAAATCCTTTCAAATCCATTAGGCAAGTTCACTCATTTTTACATTTATTTTTAATTGATTATTCCTGGGAAAACGATGATGTTTATTTTTGGTCCGGGATTATTCTAAGAATAATTGGGACTAATCTACTTACGTCCTTGTCTGCATCCGCGTCTGCGTCGAATTCCTCTTTAAGTTTTAGGCAAGTTGGGATTTTAAGTTAAGCTTAAAACAGTTTATTTAATTGACTTCATTCTTTATCAAAGTTTTTCAGGGCATTTAACAATAAAGTAAGACAACCATATATGATCCTCAATAACAAACATGGCCTCTCTTTGGTCATTTCTCAAACATCGTTAATGTGTATGACAAAGTACTTCATTGTAGTGTTTAAGACCATCTTTCAATAAAGCTAGATAACTCTATATGATCCTCAAATATCCCCTACAAATAATGGCCCCTGTTTCGACTTGAAAAGTTTTGTTTAAATCTTTCGGCAAGTTTAGAAATTTGGTCATATTTTAAAACCATTGGTTTAATGGTAATAACCATTGTTTGACTAAAAAAGTGTAGTTGAATTTTTTTTAAGTACTTCCAAGATCTACATATTTGTGCAAACAAATGCCCAATAGTTACTTGTTGTATTTGTCCGGCATAAAATGGAACGCACTTCCGTTCTTTTATTTGATATTTTATTTGTTAAATGTCCAGTCCATTTCCACCAATGCTTATATCCATTTAAATATACAGATACAACTTTTACCTTGACTATTACTCTAATACCATTAAAGATATTCAAATGAATTCGGTGCGTATGTTGCAAGAGACAATACGTATATTTACAGCCCAAAACTCTGGCTTCAATAAAGCTCAAGTTTTGCTCCTTGTTCGATTTAAAACGAACATGACAGACGATCGTTGGTGTTAAATCCGTGACACTCTTGTTTTATGCAATGATAGCTGAAATACTCGTTTTTTAGGGCTTTAATTTCTACGAACGCTGTTCAAATCTAGTGATTCGCACTCGGGCATAAACGCTGTCGAAAATGTGTTTTATCTTTACAATGGCACAGCTATGCATTACCCTGACTATTAAAATATTTGTTCATACATACTTAATTCCTCTGTAAATGTTTTGTAGAGGGACGTCATGTGCTGGGTGTCCGGCGGAAGTACGTAAGGGTAAAGATTGGCTTTGACAATGCCCTGTGGATGTGGAGTTTCATCAAGGACTATTTGTATGGTAGACTTGAATCGGCATTTGAGCCCATGCAAAAACTGCTTCGAAAGCGAGAAGGATGTGAAAACTTGGAAATCACCGTGGCCATTCCGGATATGTTTACAGCTTTGATGCAAACAGGTACAAGTTTTACAATTTAAAACTATCAATATGAACTTCCCAATAACGTTTTTGTTTAATCAGGGCTTGATTTTTGAATAGCAATAACATTACAACGTACTGTAAACGTACGGTAACCATTCTAAAACACTCTTTAAACGTATTCTTATGAAAAAGTCTTTCATTAATTGGGCTTAGGCTTAGTCCGGAAAAACAATTTGTTTTTGCACTAAAATACACATTTCACGGGTGTTTCATTGTTATCTGTGATGTAATACATCATATTTTTTAAAGTTTGATAGTTTTGCGTCATTATGCAATTGTTTCATTTTAAACTTCTACGTTTTAATCTTTTTAGGTCAAGCAGTAGAGATGAAAATTGACTCGATTATGTTTATGTTGGAGATGATGTTTCAAAAGTCTCGTCCGTTGCATTTGGAAGTTAACTATACTGACGTTTGCAACAGGCGTACTCGTAGTTCCCAGCTACAAATCGAAAACGCCGGGTATAAATCTTCAACCACCGTGTTGTTAGGCCGATCCATCTTCCATCTGAACAATGAACAATTGTTATGGTTCTTATGTTTATTTCTCGCTGGATGCCTACAATATAAATTACAAACATATCTTTATTAGATGGCAGTTCTGACAAACTCATCAGTGGTATATTGCTTGGCCTTTGGTGTTAATTCTTGACCCATTACGGGCGTTTATGGCTCCGCCTTTCGGCACTCGTTGGGCAGGTTTTTGGCAATGGGTTCAGTAAAAGATAATTGTGTGATTTCTAAATAATATTGAGTGCAGTAAAACATAATTGTTGTGTCAAACTGTTTAAACAAAAGTTTACTTATCATCAGATTTCATTTGCGAATAATCAAAATGGAAAGAATTTTGCCCCGTCTATTTATATTAAATGAACCATAGTCCTTTGTTTTTTTCTTAAGGAGTATATTGAAAATATGCTCATTCACATTTTTAATTGCATTTTATGGTGTTACTTTATTTTTTTAAACGACATACGTGTGACTGACTAAACATTTACTAGAGACCAATACATCATCTATTTGTCTATATAATTGTTCATGTGTTTGCTTCCAGTATACAAACCGAGGAAATCGAATCTGAAGGACCTGAAGAGACTTTTGTTGAAAAGACAGAGCGATTATCTGTAGAGATATGTAAATGGCCCTCAGAGGAATTCTATTTGGATGGGTCTGGACAAAAGAGGAAGGCTTTGCCATTAGAAGAATGTGAAGAGTCCTTTGAGGTCTTTACTATTGACGAATCTGGACGAAAGGACTTTTATAAGGGAAGAAGAATCGAAAAAAGAATTGGTCAGTCTTTATTGTGAGCCATGTTTACAAGATAAAGTTAAAGTTGAATACGTGGTTAAATGCAAAGACTGCGACGAGGTGCTATGCTCTGATTGTGCCAGAGTTCATATTAACTCGAAGATGTCTAGAAATCACATTATAATAGGTAAGAGAGTTTAAACACCATATTATGAAATTATCATAGTTATTTACCCTCTCAATGAGTTCTAGTGGCTTGTATTAGCACTAACATGTATATTAGGGCCCAGAACGCCTGAACGTATTCAATTCCCCATAGCATCAGCAAAAGTTATGATGGTTCAGGTCGAGGTCACAGCTTTTTTTATAGATTTATCTATGATACAAAATAGCATTTGTCTAGTTCTGGTCTGCAATTAACTTTAGCCTTGAGAAGGGGAACGTTAGTTTAATTATAGTTTTTGTTTATAATGATTGTGTAACCAATTTATAACAATATCATATTTATGACTTTCATTTACAACATGTTACGCGAGAGTGATCTTGTGTTGTGTGGGAAACCGGAGTTTCCCGAGGAAACTCTCTAATCCAGTTTGATGACCACAAACCATACTCACATGCGCCTAGGCCGGAAATCGAACCCTAGAAGCCTTGGCGAGAAACGATAAAAACAAAATTTTATCAATTACTGTATGTTATAACAATGAGAGTAGAGAACGGTACACTTCTGCGCACGACATTGTTTTGTTTATTTGAAAGAACACACGATTGACCGTTTTAGTTCATGTTTGATTAAAACAAATCTTCGACGTATGGTTTGTCATGTCGCGCGCACACGAGATAAATTTTCCCAATTAATTGTTGCAATCATTATGAAGGTTAAGTATTGGTCAGAAATTATTTTTGTCATTGTTAAAATCGTTAAGAATCCCGTTATGTATGCTTCTGCTGATGAAATAGAAATATACAAGGAGTGCTCATCTAATTTTGCAACTTTACCTACAAGCTTTGATGCTTCGATTCGTTATCTTTCAAATTATAGCATATCTATCGAAATCTGTCCAGTATTATGTTATGTAGGTTGGTTAATGATTAAGGTAATATCAAGTGAATTTCCAACGAAAATACTTTTACATCGGAACCCATGTAACACTAGGATTACCAAGAGGTTTGTTACATTATTACTTGAATGATGAGGTATGCATTCTCTTTTGAGAAATGATTATAACAAAGAGCATGTATCAGGTTTTCTGTTTCTTTATTAATTACATGTGACAAAATATTGGTGCATTACATTGAACCGATAGAAAAAGTAGCAACGAAATATGACTAAACTAAAAGACGAACTGATGAAAACGGACCTTGAATTTACATGTATATATGGTCCTATGAAATTCGTGAATTAATGAATTGATAAACAATAGATAATTATTTGTAAAACTTGTATGAGTCCTCTCCCCAAATGGCAGTCACTTAGTAATAACGCATGAAATATATGTGGGGTAATTTAAGGTTTTTCCAACATCTCTTGGTTTGAGGATAGTAGGTGTACGTGACCAGTTCTAAATATTGGTAACGAAGTTGATGAGTTATAGTTTCCCATATAATTTGTATGCGTAAATATAAGTTTAGACTATGGGCAAGGCAAATTATACACATATACAGATAGCTACTAAAAGGTCTTTATAATAAAACATTATGGTCAATTTCTTTTAGATTTCAAGTCACAAAATGTATGCGCAGTTTATATGACGAGATTAACCATAGCAGGCAAATTTGCCCAACCAACCAGTGAAAATGTTCGGCATATTAACGAAATATATGTTATAAATCATTGTTTTTTGTTTGTACCTTTTTTGAAAGCAGACCAGGACTGTTGTATATGTATCTGATATTTACTGTGGCCTTTGTAACCTAATAACCACACAATAATGGTACTAGAAGTTGGTAGGGTGGATGGTACTGGTTCTGAATGTCGTTTGGTGGGTACACATGGTCTAAACAGGATCCAAGTTTATAGATTGCTTTGGCGGCTTGAACTTGTACGCGTATTCGTTCATTAAAATATGTATGTATTATAGTATGGGCCTAAGGCGTCAACATTGAAATATCACAATAACACTGAATGCTTTACAAATTCGTTGGACTGTAGCAAGGTTTGCAGCTCAGGCAACAGTTTAGACGGTGATCTATAGATCAGCACACATGCAGGAATGTGTATTGTTTTGTGGATCTATAGGTGCGATGGCTCTGTCCTGTAGGGGTCTGATGCCTGTAACCGTTTGTTTTCCCTTTCTTATCTTAATTAGGAGTGCAGCAAAGTCTGCGTCATCTTTTTTTCGCATGATCTCTAAGTCAATTTAGTTAAACGCATTTTGCCACACGATTCTGCCAGGCAACGCATAATGCTGGCAGGCAGTTCGAACTCATACTTCTCAATAGGGATCACCTGAAAGAAATGCCCAACTGTGGGCACAATGACATCACCAAATGCTTGTTGAGTCCTTTATCTGTTGCACCACTTACCATTGAAATTTCATCTACAAAAAATAAGATTATTATAAAGTAAGATACAACTAGTTGAACTTGTTAGCGACTGCAAGTATAATTTTAGAATTATTCAACTTTCGAAACTTCCTTTACATAATTAGCAACAGTATGAGATAATCGAGTTTGAGCTTTAATGTTTTGATCCTTATATCAACAGGTGTCTTCAATTGGGATATATACCGTTTTATTTATCTGGATCGAACAAAGAGTTTGTGTTCAAGGTCACTGTGACCTAAATGTTTATTAGCTGACCCCAATGTCATAAGGTGTCATCTGCAGGTTAATCATGATCAATCATCCTACTATGTTTTTGGCAAAAGGCACACTCGTACTCTAGCTAATAAACGGACAAGCGTTTCGTGTTCAAGTAATCGTAATCTTTTACCTACTACCCTCAAAGTTAATAGTAGTCACCTGCTGGTCATAACCAACCTGCCTATCAATTTTGACGACATTTGTAGTATATTTATGACTCGGACAATCTACTAGGTCATCGCGACCGTGATCTTTGACCTATAAATCTCAAAAGGGGTAATCTACCGGTCATATTCCAAAATCATCAATGAATGAAGACATTGCATAGAAAATGATTTATGTTAATTTTGGATTTCAATCAAGCAATAAATCCGTTACATGGTTTAATAATCAAAACATGGTGAAGTACAGTTTTTGAGGAAAGCTATTTTTGTTACTAGATTACATTGTTTTGAGTGCCTTTTTATTTAAAAGTGTTTGTATTTTTAATTTTTGTTTGCTCCACATTAATTTAAACGGACATTTCACTTTTTGAGTGTCTAGCACCATAAAAAACGAACATCTTGAAAAGTCATCGAGCAAAACATGAACAGCTCGATTTCTAAGCTACCTGACCTTAGATTCTGAAATATACTACATATTGTTTTCTGAGTACTGCTGATTCCTGCCAAAATTCGCTAACAATCGTATTTACCTTATCACCACTGATTGGGAAACTTGTTGCAGGTGCATTTTCAGTCCTGGAATTTGCAATATCGTTAAATTCCTGCTTTTTCTGTTATGTCACTTTCACTGCTGCAATTTTCACAAAATATATCGCCAAACATATTTCCACTCGGCATGCACAAACTTATGTTTTGTCAATAGATATGTAGCCTGGGACTGTATAAAATTGCGAGAAACGTTGATAAATCTAAAAAAAAACATCAGTAGAAAGAAAAATCAACAAAATGTGATTAATTTCAATTTAACATTCATTTTGAAAATATACTTTTCTACGCAACTTTTGATATAGTACGATTTGGAAATAATGCATCTTCTCTTTATAGAGCAACAAGCTGATAATATCATCAGCATGAAGTTCACATTAGCCACAATCATCTAAGTCAAGTCAGCATCTGACCGAATTCACAGCTACCTGTCTGACATGCTCCTGTTGTCTGGAGACAGACTGTTACTGGCTGATTGGAACAACAACAAAGTGAAAATGGTTGACCTGCGAACCAACAAACTGATGTCAGAGGTCAGTGTGCCAGGTAGCGCAAAGAACATGTGTCTCCTCCCCGAGGACAGGGTGTCTGTTAGTTTAGGAATTGCAGGAAAAACTCAGTTCCTGGAGACACGGGGGCAACTCTCCCTTGAGAAAAGCATCCTGGTGGCTGGTATCTGTCTAGGTATTGGGTACCATAGCGATAGGTTAATAGTGTCTTACGACAGTGGAAAAGTGGAGATAACGGACATGAGTGGAAATGCGATTAAGAAGATAAACGGTGATGACAGTGGACAGTTAGTGTTTGATCACTCACGGCACCTGACAGTGGTCACTGAATGCCAGGAAGCAGTGATATATGTAACCGACAACGGAAAGGACACCATCACCAAACTTGACATGGACCTTAACATCATCAAGACATTCCAAGACCCTGCACTGAGAGGACCAAGAGGCAATAATGCAGTTGGAAACCAGCTGTTCATATGCGGTAACCTTAGTAACAACATAATGTGCCTAAACCTGTCGACTAGCCAGATGACCCAGCTACTGGGATGTGAGGATGGTATACACGGAAATAGGAAATAAAAGTGTTGGACTTTTTCATTTCCACTTTGAACACCCTTGGTACCTCGCAGTGGTCAGTGAAGGTGAGACAGCGGTCAAATATGGATAAGACTGTTGGGACCACATCATCATCAAGCATGGACATGGACATCCTTAATTAGTGATGAAACGATAATCGAGTACAATCGATTAATCGTCGATGACAATGCTATGTCGGCGACAATCGATAGTGGTTGTCCAAAATCGATGTCGCTAATGCTACTTCCGGTAACTACGTATTTTTTTGTTGTGGTAAATGTCGATTAAATGTCAATTTTTGTTTCCGGTAAATTCTCGTTGAAGTCATTTTAACATGGGATGCACTCTCTTACACAAATGCGGTGCATAAAAACACTTTTGCGTAAAAACTCTCCCAAAATTACAAATTGTTTTGAATTGTTTATATATTTCATAAAACCTTCTTCAATAACCTGTCTCTATGGTGTAGTGGGTCCGGTCTTACCGGTGATCCCGGCTCGATGCATTCTGTTTTTAAAACCTTTTTTAGTATCGTTTGTGATTCATAAATTTACTTTTTTGTGAAAGAAATTAAGATTTTCTAATGAGATGTTCAATATAACAGTTTATTGAATGTTAAGCTGATTCACAAATATTCAATATGCTTTTAAATAGATAATACGCTAAGATAACTCATTTCATGCGGTGTGCATCATTTTCAATTAATGTGCAATTATTAGTATTTATTGTGTTGTTATGTTTTTTCGTTGAGTTATAAAAGACAGAAAAAGGTTATGAAAATTTACTTAATGTTGCAAATGGCATGACTATTACAGCACATATACTGAGCTCAGGTATAACCATTTAAATGATCATAATGATACTTTGTATAAAGAATGTATTGCTTACTCGTATTATGAACTTTCGATTATTGTCCGATAGTAAATCGAAATGCTTGGTCCGATTCGATTCGATTATCGATAGCAAATGGAGTCCGATTTTCAAACACTATCCTTAATACATATCAGGACCCTCATTGAGATCCCGAAGAGGAAACACTGTATTTAGTGTTTTTGTAACCAAAGAATGTAAACTTTCCCATTGGCCACATGGCCAAACTACTGGGTAATAAGAAGGGGGTACAGGGTCTCAAGAGGGCGTTACTGTAAGCAGCTATTTGTTACATGATATTCATACGGGAATGATGATTTTTAATTCAAGTGTTTAAGGAAACTTATAAAAAAAAATATGTAACATTTTACCTTGTGCGGTGCGCCCTGACTTTCCCAGTGGTAACATGTTCAACAGCCGGGAGAGGAGAAGGGGCTCAGAAGCTTTATCAGATTATACTGCATTTTACCTGCCAGTGTATCATAGCTTTAATACTGTTAATATTAATAATACATTTAAAAGCATTACCATTCAAGGAACAACTCTTCACAAAAAAATCACGTTCATGCAACCATCTGTGATTGCATAAGTATACACGTTTATCAGATTAAAATAATTTTGTTGAAGGTGTTTAAGAAGAGGAAGACTGTAAAGATCTCTGAACTTAATTAACTAAGCGTCACTTAAAACAACTTTTAGACTTTTTTCACATTTATATTTATTGATACTTAAGTACAATATTATATTTTACGGTTCCTATTGTTTCGATATGCCTGTGACACAGGTCTTTGTCAGTAATCAGTTGTTCTATTTCAATATTTCAACAATTGTTTAGAGGATCTTTAATTAGTTTAGTTGAGAGCATGTGTTACACGATGCTTCTTCACTTTAATTTTCTTTGTAGGTATATTACTTAGCTTTAGTTTGTGAATTGTAAATATGTATCATTATGAAACAGACGAAACTGAATTGTATACACATCACCATATATATATTTGTTGGTATTTGTTTACTTTTTTGTTTTTTTAATGTTAACATTATTGTAAAAACATGTGTGTTAAAGTCATAGGATAAAGGGCTCTTTCTAGGACTCCTAGCTCGCGCTTGAAAACGATGAACACAGTAAAATATCAAGTGTTTCTTTTCGACAGGTGTACTCGTTTTTAGCAAAATGATATTTAGTCAGAATATTAACTAAACCTCAATTTGAATTCCTGGCTTTGTCCATCGCCTCGAAAACATTCCCAAAGTTTAAACCCATAAACTTTAAATCTCCTGCAATAAATCAATATAAAAACTGCATTTCAAAGGCTTATCAGTTTGAAAATAAACATGTCAACTATATTACACATATTAGTTTAGTTATAATAAATATATTAATCAAACGTTGATATATTCAAATACAAAATACTTTGTCAATTTATCATATAAAAAGGGAAAGGTGCGTGTGTTTGTTGTTTTTCGGTTTGCAGTTTTGTTCATGGTAAAGTCTTTAAGACAACAGCTTTGAATTTTTAACATAAGAATAACATAAGAATATTGAAAATGCCAAAAAGGTTAATTAACATTTGATTGCAGTGTGATTATTTTTTAGAATTGTATAAGAGTGTAAGATACCTGACCTGAATTTACTTAAACAACACAAGTGTTCATTTGTTAGTTTTGTAACAAACTTTATCCTATGTCAACGTTTGTTTGGTTTGAATGATTAGGTCATATAAATTGCAAGTTATATTATTGGAATTTTGATTGAAGTGTCAATATTGCTAACAATTGTATTACTGTATATGATACCTGTGAATGCCCTTATTATCAAATGTGTAATTATGCTACTCTTGCTCTCAAATTTGTTATTGCAACGTGATTCTTATGCACCAGTCAATTGTAACCACGGCCCCCCAGGTCCGGGGAATAACGGGGACTTTGACTTTCGGTCCAGCAAACCCCGGCTAAATTCCCCGTCCTGCGGGGACAAACAGATGGTAAAATCCCCGCCAAATGCCCCCGCACCCTAGGGACCCTAGGTAAGGCCCATTCCCCGCTATATTTAAAGCGAAGACAAAACCACCGCATTCACCCGGCACTGCGGGTCACCTGAAAGGTAAAAACACGGCCCATTTCCCCGGCTATCCCCGGTATACCCGCGGACAAGGGGGTGGGTGGGGGGGGGGCATGTTTAAAATTGACTGGTGCATTATTCTTCCTATGTGACAAATGTATTCCAGCCTGTGTAAAATTTAGTTAGTTTGATAAAATGTTGTATATATTCATAATTAGGAAATCCAAGTATGTTCATATCTGTATTATAATTATTTAGTTTAATTGATTTAGTCACTTATAACCAAATCATAATATATAATTCTGGTAGCTTAGTATGTCAATATTTCTTGTGTATTTTTTATGGATTAAGTTACTAATAACAAAATCAAACTTCTAATTATGTCGTCTTAATATGCCAATGTGTTTGTGTTTTATTGTATGATTCTTTAGTCACTAATAACAAAATCCTGTTGTGTTTAATCATGATAGATTAGAATGTTTGTTTTGGATTTCATTTTATGGAATTTGTCACTTATAATAGAATGCCTTTATTTCTATAAAAATGACAACTAAGCATCACATGATTGTTAGTTTCTGATTATGAAAGCTCATTATGGCCATGCCTGTGTTATAGTTAGTTTTATTAATATTCTGTCACTTATGTGATAAAACACCTTCATTCCTGATTAGGAAAGCCAAGTATGGCCATATCTGTGTTGTAATATGTTAGATTGATTTAGTCACTAATTAAAACACCCTTAATGTTTAATTATCTTTGGTAAGCTGAGTATGCCAAGAACTGGGTTGTATTTGATTAATTATTTCAGTAACTAATAATATAAAATATTTATTTCAAATTGCAATATTATAGTTGATTATGCACATGCATAAAGTTCACTTCGTATGAAAGATTAGGTCACGAATATTAGCTATGCTATGTTAGTTTGAATGATTTGGTGATTACTATTTGCTATGTTAAATTCAGCTTGAATGATTGTGCAACTTATATTAATTTGTTGTTCTTCTGCGAATTGTGACGATTGAGTTAAATATTTATGATAAAGAGTGCTATGAGGAAATGAAATAATGGACAGTTGTTTTATTGTTTTATCTGCATGATTGCATTTCACCTTTCATTGAGTCCGTATAGCTAAGCTTTGCAACGAAATGCTATCAGTTTGTGTTTTTGTAACAAAATGAATGTATATATATATGTGTGTGTGTTTCCTGGAATTTGTCTTATGTTTATTTTTACGAATATTAAATATGGAATTATTAAAACTGATTTCAATTACCTCTGTTGAGAAATACTTGTCTCTCTGAACATTTTCGATGTCTGGAACACTCATAAATGTTGAATGAATACCATGCTGTATTAAGATATGGGATTGGAAATAATACCAATGTTAACTTGTTTTATTGAGTTTGTTTAAAATCTCACTAAGATAAATTTATGTATCTGCATGTGTTTTTCTTTTTATTATTTAAAGTATTAGGTATTGAAGCTCCTCACGGTCTCGGTGTTTATAGTAAGGTAAAACCAAAACATAACCTCGACGTATCATAAAAGTAGAAATGCTTGTTGAATTCAATTGATCTACTGTATTCAGTTTGTGTTAATTACTTGTTGAAAACAGCCACGTTTCACGTAATGTCATAAGTCATCGAACATGTGTACATGATATCTGGTTGTATTTCAATTGATCCTGGTAACATTAGTGAAATCAGTGCTTTGTCGAGATAGGTAGAATATGGTTCCCAAATAAAACAAACGTCTTCTATAGTTTTTGCAATGACGTCCAGGTGTTTAGTGAGGCTGTGCTGCACCTTATCCGATTTTAGACTGATAATGAACTAGTAATATATAACAGCATGAACAGGCATAGAGGCAAAGCTTTGGCCTGGCAATGCTGAAGTGAGAGGAAGAATTCAGATATAACAATTAAGTTGCTCCCAATTTTCAGCCGAGAGAATTGTTTTGTTTCACTATTTAGACTACTTACACAATTTATTTCAACAAGTTCAGGAAATATGTGTGTAAGCAAGCGTTTGGCGAGCTGACTAACATGTTTTCTGGATGAGTGAATTAAGTTGTGTATTATATGTTGACGAGTGTAAGATTCTTTTTATAGAAATACCTCAAACTGACAAAGCAACATTATTTCCAACGCTACATGCATTGCGGAGTTGTACAAGGGTTGTCCTAACAAATTGAAGCTTTATTTGACGTAATAACATTATAATGAACACAACATGTTTCAATAATTATTGTGTTACATTCTTGCAAGATTTAAAGACGAAAATGTCACTAACGCAGTATTCATATCAATAAATAAATATAATAAAAGGTAAATATTTCCGACTTTTATACATATAGGACATAAAATTGTAATTTTGAACAGGATATCAAAGTTCCACTAATTGAAACGTGAACGTCATTTACAATTACTATGTTGTCATATGTGAAACTTTAATTTAGCCGTGGTTATAAACATTAGTTTTTTTTTAGGTTGCAGGTCAGGTTTTTGTGCGTAAAATTGCACGCGGCGCAGAGAACAGTTGTTCAATTTTGTGCCGAGACTGGGATACCACCACTGCAGACTCTTGAGCAACTGAAGAAACCTGAGATATTTGAGAATGTCTCAAGAACTGTAATTTACAAATTGCATGGGTGGTCTTTAAGTATAGAGCGGCCAGAGACGTGAAAAGAGAAAACAGGGCGTCCATAACAAAAGATGTCGAATAGAAGGTTAGAACTTGAATATTTTCTGATCGGAGGCAAACTGTTTGGGAAATTTCAGAAGTAACCAATTTAAGTAAAACCTCGGTGCATCGGATCATTACCGACGACATGAATATGGCACGTGTATGTGCCAGATTGGTCCCCTGATTATTGAAAACGAGGACAAAGATCGACGGGAAGAAGCGTCGGTCGAGCTTCTCGCGCGGGTGGAAGACGACGACTCATTCTTTGACTGTACTGTATTATTTATTATTACTTATCGATACTTTTGTTGTAACAAATGTAAACTATTATCTTTATTATCTAAATAATACATATCTTGTAATTATAGTGTAATAGCATAACATGACAGCTTATTCATATGTGTTTCAAGTCTTTCGCTGCGATGTAATGAATGCTCTACGTAAGAAGCGTCCCGCTCTTTATGAGAATCCAGGGTCCATCGTATGGCACCAAGACAACGCAGTCGCGCACACAGCGAACGTCACACAGCTGGAGATCGATATTCTCGATTTCAAGCAATTACAGCCTACCCTGTACTCGCCCGACCTCGACCAACTGGAATTTGGTATTTTCCTACAGCTAAAAGAATAGTTAAGAGGTCGGAAGTTTTATTCCAGTAAAGAACTTATGTCTGCAGCATCAAAATTTAATAGGAATTTGCCTGCTGACTAGTTGTTAAAGTTTTTTTAAACTTGGTTGACATGAAATCACAGGTGCGTGGAGCACCGCGGGATATACTTTGACAAAGGCGCATGACTGGCTTGAAGCTAACATTTTGTCTTCAGAAATGACGTCGACCGTGCGTGGCATACTGACAGTAGATGTTGTTTGCGATACCAAATTGTTTTTTTGTAATGTTATCTGTCTGAAATTTCTGACAATGTTTATTATATATATATGCTTAAAACTTATGTTGAAATCGTTATTTCAATAATCCCCTGTTCACATACTAAGCTTGTCGTGGAGTGTTTGATCCCGGTAAGATGACGTCATAATTTTGTAAAATGTTCATGACGTCATTTCCTGTTTAAATATGAAGGTAAAACACGTTTAAAGAATGTCATGAATCATGAGAAAATATCACGGTTTCGTCTTATGAATTAAATGGAAAATTAACTTCTTTATTAAAACAAAATATATCAAAGAAACAAAATTATGACTTGCTGGAATATTACCAATGAAGTTTTTGTTTTCAATTTAATTGTTTACAAACATGCGGAGTGATAATGTTATATTATACATATGTAATACAGAAACATGTGTGATGGTTATATTAAACTGGACACACGGTATGTGATAAATGTATTTTTAATGAATAAAACAATCGTGAACATTACAATACGACACAAACAACAAAACCCGATGAACGTTAAGGCCAGTAAAACACTATACCCGGTATTAAAAAACTCTCCTCGAAACCATGCTATATTTAAATCAAACAATGCGAACTACAGGAACAAGCACTGAATGTTAAACCTTTTTCCAGGATCAAGCACAGGAGGCTAAAAGTTTATCAGGATCAAGCACAGGAGGCTAAACGTTGACCAAGATCAAATACAGGAGGCTAAAGTTTATCAGGATCAAGCACAGGAGGCTAAATTTTAACCAGGATAAAGCACAGGAGGCTAAACGTTGACCAAGATCAAGCACAGGAGGCTAAACGTTGACCAAGATCAAGCACAGGAGGCAAAACGTTAACCAAGATCAAGTACAGGAGGCTAAAGTTTATCAGGATCAAGCACAGGAGTCTAAACGTTAACCAAGATCAAGTACAGGAGGCTAAATTTGAACCAGGATAAAGCACAGGAGGCTAAACGTTGACCAAGATCAAGCACAGGAGGCTAAACGTTGACCAAGATCAAGCACAGGAGGCTAAACGTTAACCAGGATCAAGCACAGGAGGCTAAGAGTTTATCAGGATCAAGCACAGGAGGCAAAACGTTAACCAGAATCAAGCACAGGAGGCTAAACGTTAACCAGGATAACGCACAGGAGGCTAAACGTTAACCAGAATCAAACACAGGAGGCTAAACGTTAACCAGGATCAAGCACAGGAGGCTAAACGTTAACCAGGATAACGCACAGGAGGCTAAACGTTAACCATGATCAAGCACAGGAGGCTAAACGTTAACCAAGATCAAGCACAGGAGGTAAACGTTAACCAGGATCAAGCACAGGAGGCTAAAGGTTAACCAGGATCAAGCACAGGAGGCTAAACGTTAACCAAGATCAAGCACAGGAGGCTAAATGTTAACCAGGATAACGCACAGGAGGCTAAACGTTAACCAGGATCAAGCAGAGTAGGTTTAAAGTTTATCAGAATCAAGCACAGGAGGCTAAACGTTTACCAGGATCAAGTACAGGAGGCTAAAAGTTTATCAGGATCAAGCACAGGAGGCAAAACGTTAACCAAGATCAAGTACAGGAGGCTAAAGTTTATCAGGATCAAGCACAGGAGTCTAAACGTTAACCAAGATCAAGTACAGGAGGCTAAATTTGAACCAGGATAAAGCACAGGAGGCTAAACGTTGACCAAGATCAAGCACAGGAGGCTAAACGTTGACCAAGATCAAGCACAGGAGGCTAAACGTTAACCAGAATCAAGCACAGGAGGCTAAACGTTAACCAGGATAACGCACAGGAGGCTAAACGTTAACCAGAATCAAGCACAGGAGGCTAAACGTTAACCAGGATCAAGCATAGGAGGCTAAACGTTAACCAGGATAACGCACAGGAGGCTAAACGTTAACCATGATCAAGCACAGGAGGCTAAACGTTAACCAAGATCAAGCACAGGAGGTAAACGTTAACCAGGATCAAGCACAGGAGGCTAAAGGTTAACCAGGATCAAGCACAGGAGGCTAAACGTTAACCAAGATCAAGCACAGGAGGCTAAATGTTAACCAGGATAACGCACAGGAGGCTAAACGTTAACCAGGATCAAGCAGAGTAGGTTTAAAGTTTATCAGAATCAAGCACAGGAGGCTAAACGTTTACCAGGATCAAGTACAGGAGGCTAAAAGTTTATCAGGATCAAGCACAGGAGGCTAAACGTAAACCAGGATCAAGCACAGGAGGCTAAACTTTAACCAGGATCAAGCACAGGAGGCTAAACTTTAACCAATATCAAGTACAGAAGGCTAAACGTTGACCAAGATCAAGTACAGGAGGCTAAACGTTAACCAATATCAAGTACAGGAGGCTAAACGTTAACCAGGATCAAGTACAGGAGGCTAAACGTTAACCAAGATCAAGTACAGAAGGCTAAACGTTGACCAGGATCAAGTACAGAAGGCTAAACGTTAACCAGGATAACGCACAGGAGGCTAAACGTTAACCAAGATCAAGTACAGAAGGCTAAACGTTCACCAGGATAACGCACAGGAGGCTAAACGTTAACCAAGATCAAGTACAGGAGGCTAAACGTTGACCAAGATCAAGTACAGGAGGCTAAACGTTAACCAGGATCAAGCACAGGAGGCTAAACGTTAACCAGGATCAAGTACAGGAGGCTAAACGTTGACCAAGATCAAGCACAGGAGGCTAAATGTTACCCAAGATCAAGCACAGGAGACTAAACGTTAACCAGGATAACGCACAGGAGGCTAAACTTTAACCAGGATCAAGCACAGGAGGCTAAACGTAAACCAGGATAACGCACAGGAGGCTAAACGTTAACCAGGATCAAGCACAGGAGGCTAAACGTAAACCAGGATCAAGCACAGGAGGCTAAACGTTAACCAGGATAACGCACAGGAGGCTAAACGTTAACCAGGATCAATCACATGAGGGCAAAACGTTAACCAGGATAACGCACAGAATGCTAAACTTTAACCAGGACCAAGCACAGGAGGCTAAACGCAACCAGGATCAAGCACAGAATGCTAAACGTTAACCAGGATAAAGCACAGGAGGCTAAACGTTAACCAGAATCAAGCACAGGAGGCTCAACGTTAACCAGAATCAAGCACAGGAGGCTCAACGTTTACCAGGATCAATCACAGGAGGGCAAAACGATAACCAGGATAACGCACAGTATGCTAAACTTTAACCAGGATCAAGCACAGGAGGCTAAACGTCAACCAGGATTTAGCACAGAATGTTAAACGTTAACCAGAATCAAGCACAGGAGGCTAAACGTTAACCAGGATAACGCACAGGAGGCTAAACTTTAACCAGGATCAAGCACAGGAGGCTAAACGTTAACCAGGATCAAGTACAGGAGGCTAAACGTTAACCAGGATAACGCACAGGAGGCTAAACTTTAACCAGGATCAAGAACAGGAGGCTAAACGTTAACCAGGATCAAGCACAGGAGGCTAAACGTTAACCAGGATAACGCACAGGAGGCTAAACTTTAACCAGGATCAAGCACAGGAGGCTAAACGTTAACCAGGATAACGCACAGAATGCTTAACTTTAACCAGGATCAAGCACAGGAAGCTAAACGTCAACCAGGATCAAGCACAGAATGCTAAACGTTAACCAGGATAAAGCACAGGAGGCTAAACGTTAACCAGAATCAAGCACAGGAGGCTCAACGTTAACCAGAATCAAGCACAGGAGGCTCAACGTTTACCAGGATCAATCACAGGAGGGAAAACGATAACCAGGATAACGCACAATATGCTAAACTTTAACCAGGATTAAGCACAGGAGGCTAAACGTCAACCAGGATCAAGCACAGAATGTTAAACGTTAACCAGAATCAAGCACAGGAGGCTAAACGTTAATCAGGATCAAGCACAGGAGGCTAAACGTTAACCCGGATAACGCACAGGAGGCTAAACTTTAACCAGGATCAAGCACAGGAGGCTAAACGTTAACCAGGATCAAGCACAGGAGGCTAAACGTTAACCAGGATAACGCACAGGAGGCTAAACTTTAACCAGGATCAAGCACAGGAGGCTAAACGTTAACCAGGATAACGCACAGAATGCTTAACTTTAACCAGGATCAAGCACAGGAGGCTAAGCTTTTACCAGGATCAAGTACATTAGGCTAAACGTTAACCAGGATCAAGCACAGTAGGCTAAACGTTAACCAGGATCAAGCACAGTAGGCTTAAAATTTATCAGGATCATGATAATGCTTAATGGCAACATGGTTAATGTCAAACATACAATAAATTATATTTAGACATAATAAACCAATTATTTTATTTATGTTTGTTCATTGACCAAAACCGTTTTTTTCAATACGTATTGAATAAGAAACAGGTAAAGGGGTTAGATTATTTAATACTGCGCAAAAACGAAGTCGATAAGGTACACTTTTCTCGATATCGTGTGATTCGCAATAAAACATTGAATACATGTATTTAAAAATCAAAAAATTAAACGAGCAGTTTTTTCAAAAGTTAAAGAAAGGCGCACTTTTTTCAGCGAAACACGACGCCGTTTTTCCCGCGAAAAATGACGTTTTAGACGAATTTAAAATAAAATACGTAAAACAAGAGAAAGAAAACTATATATGTGCGTGAACATTTTCACAAGACGCACTTGAGGTTGAAATTTCATAGCGATAAACGAAGAATTGATGAAAATATCGGTTATTGTAGCTCGAACGCAAAAAAATGACAGACGTCTCAAAATTGACGTCAGTGGTTTATTTTGAAGACTCGTAGTTTCAAAACTGTTGCAATGGTATTTCCTATCAAAATCGTGTCATTTTGTTCGATACTTCTGTCCTGTCATTGGGCGCAATAACGCGCAATAAAACTAATTGGAGTGGCATATTTATTACGGAACTACTTTAATCAATGAAATCGTAGTAAAATTATTGGCAACCTGTTAAATTGAAAACTGCAGTAAAGCAATTAAAATGAAATGACGACGATAATACGGTTTTCATGCAGGTTTTGATTTCATGATGGATCAAACATTTAAAGAAATATTAATTGACAATGGTGACGACTTATTTCGGATTTTGGAATTGTCATCTGGTGAAATTAAATCACCTGACAAATCAACAAAACATGAAATGAAATGAAACAAGAACATATTGTAGAGCACCCAGCAACGTTCAGAAAAGGGAGCTCAGTTCGATACAAAGTCATATGGCGTCCTCTGGCTCTACTTTCGCGAAATCTCCCATTGCTAAACACGTTACCCAACCCACTGCCACCGTCGTTTCATCCGATGTTTACTTCCAAAAATGACAATCCACTTGCTGATTTGTCCAACACCGTGTTCCAACATTGTGTATAATCAACTCCTCCTTCAATGTAACTCTCAACAAGTAAATTGACTGGAATTTCTCTCAAATTTGACAACTCGTGACTCATAAACGCAAGTATCACATATTATTGCGATATGTAATGAGAATTTTGTAGGTGGCGATATTTTTGTTGTTTTCTTTTTATTGTTAATTTTTCAAACTCCAGTTGTATTTTTCTAGCTGTAATGCAGTCATAATACGTTGACATATTAAATTACACTTGTCCTTGAAAATAACGAAATTAAACTCATGAATAAGGAACTATTTGTATGCGCATTCATTGTTTGATTATTATCCATACGTAAATGCGTTCATCCAACATTTGTTTGTTCGTATGTCATTTACCTCACAGCCAATACATCTTATACCCACAACCTACGGGCTCTCCGACAAATATTAAAAAATGGGGCATGTCTCTTTTGAATTGCTTCTTCACCCATATTCAAAGAAAGGTTTTTATCAGAGATCTTGGCTCCCCGATCGATCATGAACTTCAAAAACACAAAACAAAGGTTCTTGCGACATCAGAACAATGAATACAAACTTTATCCCAAATCTGGAAAGCTAACGAACTTGTCTTATATTTGTTCTTTGTCCGAGATCCCTTCACTGAATGTCCATTTGGCAATATCATTCAATTATATAAGGGAAGTAAGGGACGAGCTTTATCAATGCTGAAAGACCCGAGATGTCATTACCAAATTATGACAACTCGTTGGCAGTGCTTTCCTCAATTATTGAGACTGGTCTTCTTAACATCGATTATTGGGACTTCAGTCACGATATTAGGCAATCTGTTTTAGACGTAGAACATGGACAAATAAACAGTTTTCTATTAGAGGACCATTGACGCCTTAAATATTATTTCGACAACGACAAAGGTATCATTAAACGATTTGACAACAATGAAAATGATTTATATAAATTATCTAAAATAACGTTACTTTAAAACTTTTATTTCCCCCCTGTATCGTTTTGTTTGGCAAATTCGGTATACAACCAGCATTACAAGGTCTGCTTTTCAATAATAAGCATTTAAGCTAAGTTATCTAAAAGTCGAGGTGTTTCATAGCTATGTGCATTTATGTTTAACTTGTTGGCGTTGTGTGTAAGCTATAATCCCATATTGCATATTCCAGTAAAGCTTTAGCTGGTGCTATTTTTGCAAATTTGTGTGATGAACAAAAAACGATTTTATATTCAAAATATTTGAACCCCAGGACAATGCATCGCAGCTTGAGTCTGAGGAAAACGAGGATTTTATATTGCAAATTGTTTATGCCAACTGCAAGGCATTGGAAATATATGATGATACGTTTGGTAGGTATAATCAATATTTTCTAACCATTATACTTTTTGCAGATTCTTTTTCAGTTTTCTTTATACAAATGCAAAGTTTCTTTTCGACCGATCTGACACGCACTAACAGAAACTATTTAAGACGTTTGGTGAATTACAAAATTACCTGTTTTCATTTCATACACTATGGTATGGCAGTACTGTTATTTTTGTGATTTGATAGAAGGCAGACCGATTTAGAAGGCTAAGTAAAATTGTTTTAAAGTCAAACAAGGCTTAAAAAGCGACGTTTGGATGTAGAAATTTATTAAGGACTACTTATACGGACGTTTGGATACGTTGTTAAATCCTATTTAGACGGATCTAAGAAGATTTGAAGGATTTTAAAGTACAGAAATCAGAATCGTCTTGACCGATGTTTTCAACTCTCTGAAAGTAACAGGTATACAGAATAATCAATGTTATTTTTGCTAAAACCGTACCTTCAGTTGTTACAAATACAAAAACTGATTTTTGGTAAAGTATATGGTGTCCATAGACATTATTGGGCTGTTTGTAGAATCATTTGCTTACACAATGTCGACAGTTAACATGACTTGACCTATACATCAGATGTATATTTGTTTTGAAATTAACGATAGTATTTATTTAATCCGTTGACAAAAGTGTATATCCTGGCAATGTTTTGAGAATTATATATCGTTTAATCGTGTGCTTGACCAAGGACCACAGACAAAGGTGTATGTTCAGAACTTTGGTTTTATACATAAAAACGAACTATATTTATGTAGAAGTTTTATGATGACACGTTTTGTCGTTTTGTCCAACTTATTCTATAAATATTAACGTTGGCATTGCTTTCGTTTAAAAGGGGAACACTTTTTGTGCACATCAAATGAAGATGCGGACAAAGGAACGGAATGTTCAATGAGGGCAATTGCAAAACACGTAAATGTACATTTGATTAACGAATTTGGTTCTTCATCGAGCTACAAGAATGAAGATTCGCCAGAAAAGTAAATTTAAACATAGAAAGTACCTGATATCGGTTTTGTCCGAACAATAAATCCAATTATCACCAAATTTAGTCAGAGTGTGAATTCTAATACTATCTTGGACCAGTTTGATGACTAGCAATATCGCTTAAGTAACTTAAGAGTTATTTACTTTTAATTATATTAGCTAGCTTAAATTGATCTTGTCCGCTGGTATTGATCAGAATGTTGATTAGCAAAAATCTCGAAAAAAGTTCGATAACCAGCCATATTGCTGAAAACACGAGGGAGTTATTGCCCTCTTTGTAATTACCTTAAAACTTTTTTTTTCGATCAATAACTTTTGAAGCATAGGTCAACTCATTACAAGATTTGTTCAGAATGTGTGTGAGCAGAATAGCTTCGTCCGGTTCGGTAACTACTTATGTTGCCTTAGTCACTCCAGAGTTATGGCCCCTAAACTGGCGAAAGCTGTGTTTACAATGTCCGCTCCCTGAATGTGGCTAAACGAGCAACTACTTATCACTTGGTATTACAAAACTAAAACCGGCGTATTTGTGACATTTGGTGCTCTTGCTTATTATAACAAATACTACTTCACTTAAGCTGCCCTATCAGATACATTGCAAAACCAATCATCAATATATTAATAGCAATTTTGATAGACATGAAAAATGGATTGTCTACCAGAATACCAAGTTTCTTTTGGAATTTACGCCTTGTATATCAAAATCCTGTACCAGTATATGTCTGCACTACATTTATCAATATCAACAGTATAACACATCACTCTATGTGCATAAGACTTTCTCATAAATAATGATAATTTAAAGTGACACTTTTATTCAAAATCAATACATTCACAAATATAACAAACATCATTTTTGACTGATAAACCTTTAACTACTTCCTAAACAATGCATTTATAGAAAATATTAATTACTGAAAACAAGATTGTTACCGTGTTTTTAATAGCGGAAAGCGCAAAAATGTTAAATGATTGGTGAATGCTAAAAGATTTACTGTGATCTACCACCGTCTCGTTAGGTAGAAATACCGTGTTTATGCTCCTTTCTTTCAAATAAAACTCGGTATCCTTCATAAGAACCATTGTTTTCGACATTTATTCATCTTTTTTGGAATATTATGCATTGTTGTAAACCTTATTTGGGAGTATGAGTGCATCTTTAATCATTTTCCATACCCATAAGTCAGCACATGAAGATATTCAATTTATGAATCAAATGTGTAAAGCAGGAGTACGTTTGATGAAGTAATATTTTATTCGGAACACCTCAGTCAAATTCCATAAAAAATAACCTCGGATGTATGCCGATAAATCAGAAGAAGTATTTCTGAAATGTAAACATAATAGTGTTAATTAATTAAAGTGTTTTAATGTGCATTTTGCATAACAAATTTTAAATTGCTTATCAGTGAAGTGTATGATTGCATTAAAAAATATAATTCCCATGAGGAAGTGTTTGTTGTTATATTATACTAAAAAATAATTCATAAACCGTCCTCATATATATGTTATATAGTGAGTTACTTTTGTTTAATGACTTAGGTGCATCGTTTACTAAATATTTACCTAAGTCACACTTCATGGGTAAACATTTGTAAACATTCTGTTGCACCTGGGTTTTCGGATAGTGCACAAGCACTCAATACCCCTCAAAGCATTTTGTTTTGTATGAACACTGAGCAACAAAAATATTGATCCTATCATTACCACATTCAAAGCCATTGTGATTAAAAAAACGCTTAACTTTATAACCAATAGATTTAGTTGATATAAAGAAATCACGAACAATGTCCTCTACTTCTCCATTCAGGGCTGAAAAAGTTACTTTAAACGAATCAAAGATCCTGAAAGTAGCAGAAGGTTTGCAAGTCATATTTGAGTCGAAACTGACTGCTATTGTATCTAATGTGCTTGGTGCAGTCGACAGTAAAACGGCGCTTCAGCACGGGACGCTTCTCTAAATGACAGAGACGTGCAACTTGTGCGTCGGGTTGACCTTCTAGAAAAACAGCGCGATACCTTCACTTAAATTGATACTTATTAACTACATAGAAATATTTGCTATCACATTGCTCATTATAGATTTTTTTCTTGTAAATAGGCTTTATTACATTTAAAAATTATCCACAGAGAGGTACAACACATTTCCCATTGGTTTTTGTTTTCATTTCTCTTGTATATTGGTTGTTGAATTTTGTATATTATTGTTAATATCCTAGTTATGGACATGGCAAGTAAAATTTCAGACGAAGATGTCGAGCTCCCAAACTTTAAGTTACCATTTCGTTAACATTTCGTTATGACAGAACCGATCGATTTGGTGGTGATGTCGAAAATTACGTCCGAGATAATTTGCATGCCATTCCAAGAAATGTTCTTCAAGTTAAAAGGTGTAAAAGCCGTTTGGGTTGAAATACATGTTTGCCAGCGAAAATAACTTAACGGATAAAGAAAGGTAAAACAACAAATAAGAAAACGTAACAAATTACACCAACAAGCTTACCCTTCAAACATGCGCTCACTAAGGAACATTTCAGAATTTATCAAAATGAAAATAAAATCGAAAATCGGAAACGGAATACGAATACAAAGTTATAAACTAAATTAACTCTGATAACAAAACAATTCAACTATGAATCAAACTAGCTTAACAACGAACTCAGATCAAAAATATTCACCAATACAAACCTTTATTGACGGAACAACTAAGGCTGAGGTTTATGAATAATATGCAGACTTTCTAAACTCGTACTTAAGCAAACAACTAACCATAGAATCCCAGCAACATCCTATCCTTACAGATGAGATCGTTCCATTCTCTTTCTTTTCATAAATATCTGGACGTCCAAAATGTAATTTCCTGTATCGTTCCGAGTAAAACCAGTGTTCCTGAATCGATTTGTCACCAACTTATCAAAAAAGGCAAAGAACAAATTAATCTAACTCTCTTGAGTCATTTTGACAAATTGCTGAATAACACTACATTCTCTTCTCCGAGTACATTAACAACGGTCTTCCCCATTTTTAAAAACGATTCTGACCCTTCCAGACACTACAATTACAGATCAATATCAATTCGTACTTGTATTGGCAAACTCATCGAGCGCTGCATCGAAAAATACCACCTCTACATCCACGTCATCTCGTCATCTGTTAATCTGTTAATGGACTTAAGGCAAGGGCCCTAACTATTAACTTGAGAACAAACATATTAACGCCAAATACAAAAATACAAATACCAAACAAACTTACACGACATACACAAATTAAGGCACCACAAAGAAAGAAACTACATTCCTTCAAAATTGCTTGACCTTTAAATCAAGCAATTCTCTGCTTAATAATCGAATCGTTTTAGCATCTGAACTATTTACGTAGTTGTATGGAATCATTAGATTTAAGCAACGTTTTAACACAATCTTGCAAAAAATATCATTATTGAATGGGTATGCTTCTTTAAAGCGGATTAAACTGATGTTTTTTGGATTTATCAAACCAATTGAGCCACAGTGATCCGTGTATTGTGTTTAATTGATTCAACATAAGTGTTGCGATGTTTTCAAAACTTTTTATTAACGGTAACTTGACACGGATATCAACGGCGTACATCAATACGATAAAATAAAGAAATATTCAATATATCTTTTCGTCCGTCACAAGAAAGAGTTTGTGTCGCGTGTATCGCTATATATCCAAAAGTATAATAGCAGAAATGACAAAACATTACAGGAATGTTAAGGAGCATTGAAAGTTATGCCCGTGAGTTATATAAAATTATAAAGGCTGCAGGGTTATGGTCTTTGGCTTCGTTTTTTAACAACATTTTTACCATGCTAGCATGTGTCGCTAAACCAGCTTAGTATCTACATTTCGTTCATACGACAAAAAGAACAAAATTAATAATGGTAACAAATGCAAAGGAAATGTTTAATCAAGCAGCAAGCTAAACAACTGTTTTCGAAATAAGGATTCTATCAAATCAGTTTTTTTCCATGAATTCTGTAAAGAGACAAACGGTTGAAAACTTGGAATAGTTTAATATGGTAAAGATTCATCCCTGTCAGGTAAGAGTTTTTTCCTGAGTGTACTTAAATACTAGTAGCTTACTGCTGCCAGACTCATGTTAAAATGAGGTTCAGTACAGTTCAACTAAATACATAAGACTTACATTGTCACATAAAGAGCAGACATGTGTGTTGTTTGTGGTCCATGATCTTCCTGATTTCTTCAATAAGGCACTTAGTTCAAATATGTAAGTCGTAACACAGTAAGCTGCTGGGCTTGTTCTTGAAGGATCCATTGGAATAATACTCAATTACTATTAAATTCATGACTACTAAACGTTAGAGTTCTGACAATATGTGAATATGTATATCAATTATATTAAACAAAATTCATTCTTCGATGGAACATCTAGGTCATTTTGTGATTGTACCTTTTGGAATCCATATTTTAGTTTTTTACTGTTGTCAATTCAAAATCGAATATGAAAATAAAAAAAACATTCTGAGGAGCTTACATACTTAATATCAAAAGAGGAATGAACTAATTAACTATAAAAAGTTATAAAAATAAGCACAAGCAAATATATGAATACTTTTATTTTATTCAACCTAGATATAAGATAGCAACTGGTTGTGACCAAATTATTCAAACTAAATAAAACATAGCAAATACAAGTCACTAAATGTTTCAAACTTAATTTAACATACCAAATAGTTGTCGCCAAATCATTCAAACTGAATATGAGATAGCAAATTTTGGTGATCGAATCGTTCGAACTAATTTAAGATGGCACATGTTGGTATTAACCAAATCATTCAAATTTAATATAACATAGCAAGCATTGTTGACCGAATTTTTCAAACTAAATATCAAATAGCAAATGCTGGTGACCGAGTTATTATATCTAAATATAAAGCAAATATTGGTGACCAAATCATTCAAACTAAATATGAGATAGCAAACACTGGTGACCGAATAAATCTATCTAAATGTATACGATAGCAGATATTGGTGACCAAATCATTCAATCGTAATATAAGATAGCAAACATGGTTTACCGGACCGTTCAAACTCAATATCACATAGCAAACACTGGTGACCGAATCATTCAATCTTAATATAAGATAGCAGATGTTTGTGACCAAATCATTCAAACTGAATATGAGATAGGAAATATTGGTGACCAAATAGTTCAAACTAAATAGAACATAGCAAATACAAGTCACTAAATGTTTCAAACTAAATATAATATATCAAATAGTTGTCACTAAATTATTCAAACTGAATATGAGAAAGCAAATTGTGGTGATCGAATCGTTCGAAATATATTTAAGATAGCAGATGTTGGTGACCAAATAATTCAATCTAAATATAAGATAGCAAATATTGGTTACCGAATCGTTCAAACTTAATATTACATAGCAAATGCTGGTGACCATATTTTTCAATCTAAATATAAAAAAAGCAAATATTGGTGACCAAAACATTCAAACTAAATTTAAGATAGCAAACACTGGTGACCGAATAATTCAATCTAAATATAAATCATTCAAACTGAATATAAGATATGAAAAATTGGTGAACAAATAATTAAAACCAAATCAAACATAGCAAATACAAGTCAACAAATTGTTCAAATTAAATATAACATATCAAATAGTAGTCACCAAATCATTCAAACTAAATATAAGATAGCAAATTTTGATGATCGAACCGTTCGTACTATATTTAAGACGGCACATGTTGGTTACCAAATCGTTCAATATAAGATAGCAAACATTGGTGACCGAATTCTCCAAACTAAATATAAGATAGCAATCAATTGGTGACCGAATCGTTCAAACCAAATATAACATAGCAAATGCTGGTGACCAAATTATTCCATATTCATATAAAAAAACTACAGAAACAAGTCCAGTAGACAAAAGAATAAACTTACACCCTTTTAATGGTACAGGATCAACGCAAATGACTAATATTACACACAAGAACCAACAACACAAAACCACATATTATATATAATTTATATATATATATAACAATGGGTGTGTATAATGGATTGTTAGGTACGACCTTGGAACGGTAACTAAAAGAATACACTATTGTACCGAATTAGGAACGAAATTAAATGTAAAAAAATATGTTGTTTTAGAACGTGACATTTAATTTGTTTTGTTGGATGTATATTCTGATTTTTTTAAAGCACCCTCAAAATAAAACATTTCAACTGCTAAATGAGATGTGTACACATTAACAGGCACAGGTGGTTCATGGAAGTTATTTTTGTAAAAAGTTGTTCCTTGAATTTGATTGTTTTTATCACAAAATTATATATGTAATACACTGGCAAGTTACATGTAGTATAATGCAATCAAGCTTCTGGACGCCATCTACTCCAACGGTTACTCAAGGCACACGGTACGAGGCGATATCTTACACGTTTATGTCATTCGATTTATGTGCACTTGTGCCACCTGTACACCTCCTCTTCCTCCTCACTAGTTTGGTAAAATGTCAACTATGCAGGGCCAGACACATTATTGTGCTACTAAACACACTAAATGCGGAAAAGCCTCTTAGTGATCTCAATGCTGCGTCCTGGTATGCAAGGAACATGTTCAAGTCCATGCGGTATGTTTCGAACAGTCGTATCTATATAACTATGACCGATGTGTCCTTCACTTACAACTCAGATACCAAGGGTGTTCAAAGTGGATGTTGGAACCCAATTGATTTATACTTTTTCCAACATCCTCCTTTCCTTTTTAGATATTATTTGATGGCATGTACTCTCTTACAATATTTATTTATCACATAAAACATACAACTTGTTTTGCTGTTGGCTGTAGCAGACACTCATTGGTTTCTGTACACCATCTTTCTTCCGCAGAAGCTGGGTCATCTGGCTACTTTGCAGGTCTAGGCTCATTATGTTGTTACTATATAAACCACAAATAAGCAGCTGGTTTCCCACTGCAGTGATGCCTCTTGGGCCTCTCAGTGCAGGGTCCTCGAATGTCTGGAGAATGTTCAGGTCCATGTCCAGCTTCGTGATTGTGTGCATGGCACTGTCGGATGCATATATCACTCCTTTCTGGCCTTCACTGACCACTGTCAGGTGCAATGGATAGACAAATATTGATTGTCCACTGTTATTTCTGCCTATCATCTTAATCACTTTTCCACTCATGGTCATTATACACACCTTTCCACTCATGAAAGACACAATTAACCTGTTCTCAAGGTAACCAATACCTCGACAGCCACCTGTCACCTCGATGCTTCGATTAAGGGATAGTTTCCCCAGCACCCCTAGGAACTGAATACGCCCTGCAGTTCCAGTAATTGGTAAACATACAGCCACCTGGTGCTCGGGGAGAACACACATGCCCATTGGTTGAACGGGCATACTGACGCAAGACATAAGGTTGTTGGTCCACAGGTCAATCAACTTCACGTTTTTGTTGTCATGATCAGCCAGAAGCAAACTGTTTCCAGGCAGTAGGAGTATGTTGGAAAGGCGGCAGGCAAGGCAGTCAGATGGATAGTTTACTTGGATGGTTGTATCTAGTGTAAAGTTCAGGATGAAGCCCTCATCAGCTTGTCGAACTATAAAACAAACGATACATTAATTCAAAATCGTATATTCGTCAGATTATATCTAATCAAATACATCAAACATTTTTCATTTATATCCCTTTGCCTGATTTTTTTCCAGATTTATAGACAGTTCTCTTAATTTCATACAGACCCGGGCTACATATCTATTGTCAATTGTATTTCACCGAGTGATCACAGAAAGAAAAAAATGCGTCTTTATCGAGCGGAAATGATTATTTGGCACTTGTTTAAATATTTAAACAAAGTGAATGAAATAAGCAGGGATGACATGACTTGATATTTAACATATCAGACCAAGAGGGAATGCCATGCTGTCAAAACCACTTTTAATATAAAAACATGTATCCCCGCCATTCGAAAGGCAGCCAATTGAGTCATTTCGCAGTAAATGTCTGCGAGACAATTTTAGAAGATATGTGGAAATATTACCCCATTAAAAGGGCGTTGCTTTCTTCCCCTAACTCATAAAAATGCCCTGATGAAAAAGGTCTTGCCTTGCCCTTTGATGGCTGCACTTTGGCTTAATGTGCGTTATCGTCCGGAATGATGCTTTAAACCATAGACTAGTTTTGGTACCTTGTGTTTTATCGTTAAAATATCAGACATTCATACGTTTGATTATGTAGCCAATTTTCAAGCGCGACGCTTTCCTTTGACAAAGGGAAATAACCGTCTAACCAGCGACAAGTCACAAGAAAAAAATTATCGTAATAGCCGTCTTGCTACATTTTTGTTTATAAAAAAAAACAGTTAAATATCGATTATTTAACTTTTCATGGACATCAAAGCGGTCCCTTTACAACATTAGGAAATGTGTTATTGATTAGTATTCACTTTCCTTTCAATCGCATAAAGTATACATATACCCTTGTCCATTTAAAACTATAAACATGTATGCTTATAGCCGGCCGCATCTGTTAGGCCTCATCAAGAACCATGTTACATGAGCATATGTTTATGCAGGAGTGCTCTGTGATAAAATCATTATTTCACTCAATCAGAGATTTTGAAGTCAATAGGCAAATGTCGAAGTCACAGTGACATTAAACATGAAAACATTGTCAGAACAATATAACGAGAATGTCTTGTACCTGCAAATGTCGAAGTCACAGTGACATTAAACATGAAAGCATTGTCAGAACAATAAAACGAGAAGGCCTTGTACCTGCAAATGTCGAAGTCACAGTGACATTAAACATGAAAACATTGTCAGAACAATAAAAACAAGAACGCCTTGTACTCACTGTTCTATAACTTGTTGGGACGTTGGTAATAACATGTTGATCGTAAATGTAGATCACTTTTGATTTTAACCTGATCATTCTTGTGATAACTATGTTACACAGTTTTCGAGAGTTGATAATTCAAGAATTCTACATACAATCGCTTACAAGTACAAATATCTAACCTCAGATTAATTATCAAAAATGAATTGTCTCTTGTTAGTGTTTAACTATATAGATCAACGATTGCAGCAAATAAATATGTCAACTTGCCCATTTGATAGTGTTACAGTGTTTGAAGTTGCATAACTCTAATAGTTGGCCCTATTGAGAAGTATAATCTCTCTGCCAGCATTGTGTGTCGCCTTGATCTTCGAGGCAAAGTTTGTTCAAGATGGGGTCATGCGAAATTAGAACGCTGATTTTGCTGCATATTTTGAAAAGGTTAAGAAAGAGGAAACACCAAACTTTAGGCTACAGGACAGAGCAATTGAACAAACAGATTCAAACTACAATTTCGTTTGCAACAAACGCTTAAAAAGACACGAACAATAGCCAGAACCTTATGAAATTATACATTCCAATATTTTTGTCGACTTGAAGGGAAAGAAAACTACGACTCTTTCCATAGAAGTTCAGTGGTGGTCAGGCAAATGTGACCCAGTGTTGCTAAAATACAGAAAACGGCTTACAAATTCTACAATCTGATACAAAGAAAACAACACTACATCTCCTTTTGAAAAAGATAGGGCAATACTATAACAGACGATGCCATTGAGAGGTCATTTCAGCTGTTATCATGACCAACTAACATGCGACACGACGACTGTTACGCTTCTCAGTGCAACTGCACTTTCTAGATATTGTAGCAGATCCGATCTGCAATTTTTCAGACTTATCCTTTTTTCACAGAAACTCGAAATTATGAAAATCAAGCCGATAGCAATACCATTCCAGGTTAAGGAATTTTCCGAAACCACAATACAAAAATAGTAGCCACTTTGCCCTTGCCTGCTATTTCAGAAATTGTGATTGGTGTAAGCATACCATTGCCCACAATCGATCACCTTGAAACACTCAGCAATCAAGTTTGAATGTCAGTTATTAGCTGGTACATCCCTGGACTTTGCCCTGAGCTATATTACAGAGGTGTAGATCACAGTAAGTTTCAAACTCTGAACTATCATGTGGAAAGTTTAATATTTAAATATTAGATGACAATAATAACGGGGATTTTTTCAACACCGAAACGTATTGTTAATTCCTAACAGCACTTTAAAATGATTTTAACAGTAAATTTGGACAAATGATCTCGTATGCGCTTGAAAAGACTATCATATATAATGTTTTTGTTTTTTAATTAAAAACGGGCTAGAACAGTAAATCGCGTGTCCTTACACTACAAATAGAGTGTCGTTCTCTACGACCAAAATTATTTCAGACAATAACTGATAACATCTTGTAATATTTCGGTTGTCCAGTTAGCGTACTCGCTTCTATGATGCTTTACAGCGTCATTTCCAAAGCCCAGATACATGTGATTTTCGTGCTTTGTCACCAAGCTGGATAATGAGTTTTCCTTTTGAAATTCCAGCTCCCCCAACAACAAGACCACAGTCGCTTAAGAGTTTACCAGTGAGAGAACTCGTTAAACATGTCAAAGTTTTTAATGAATTAAAGTTTAACTCAAGGCTTAAGTAAATAAAAGAACAGAACTGCTGGACCTTAACATGTAAGACAGATTATACAAGCCACTCCTACTTATCGAGAGGTTATATAACTCTAATGATCGTAAAATATGTTATATTATATATCTTAAAACAATACCTTTCTTCGATTCAGACGTATTGCTCGAAAATATTGCCATTGACTGTTTCGGCTCAACCAGTGGCAAGCTCCTTCCGTCTAATTTGTCAATCTTACTTGCACTGAAATCAACAAATGTTCTTTTTATTTCATTGAAATTTCGTACTTCTCCGCTTGAGACTCTCTTCTTCTTTGGGAGGTAACCGCTACATTGAGTTTGCTGCAAAACGCAGGTGCAGTGGCCTCAGGTTAAAAAAAATCATGTTCATTTAAATGTGATTTTAATTTCAAATTATATCTTATGAAAGCTTCAAAATAACCAGATCGTACAATTTTTGCAGATAAGAAAGAATACATGCTCAATTATTAACAAATATATCACTGATAGCATAGTAATAGAATTTGACATTTACACAAACTACGAATTTTCATTGACAGAGGTCAGTTTTGATTCAGTTAATTTAGAAGCATATGTAAAATACGAATATTTGTTTAAAAAAATCATGTCATTTTTCAAAACATGCATTGTATCATTTCTATTGTGTATATCGTTCAAGTTGAATGAAAACATTTTTCTGCATACAATAAAGGTGTTGACACTGTTTCTTGATGTATTTCAAGCTAAATGTTGTTCGCTTTCGGACCGGGCTGCGAAATTTCGCTCATTGGATGCGTGTACAATTCGATTCAAACACATTAAATACATCTAGCGATTTATAATGTATTCTTTTTTACGTATTTTGACGGAGGACGCGGACCACATTCACTTTGAATACCGGCCTTAACACTCATATAAAGTCTGCCTATCGCAAAATATATATCAAATACTGACGAAGCACAGGAAAATGGACTTACTCCACATCCTGCTCAAAATTCGTCATCTTCCACTGGAGGACAGTGTCATCGTGTTGTGTTTCATCAACGGGAATAAACCTAGATTCAATCTCTTTAGCTTTTCCTGAAAATATATAATAATTAGAAAGTTGATGTAATTCGATTTATACCACATCTGGAGGATAATTTCAAAGCAAATACACCACTTTGTATGACTCTGAAAACAAAAGGGCCGAAATGGCATTATATCGGTTACCTGAGTAACAATGCTTGAAAACAAGAATGTGGCTAGTCAGGACATTGTAAAAAACATTCGAAGTAAATATTACCATTGATATCAAGTTTTCAAAAATGCAAACAAAGTCCAAATTCCATTGCAAGAAGTCACTGGTAAATAAAAAATAATGTTTCTTAAGAAAAGTCATACTTTCTAAGGTACGTCCTATGGAGTTTTTTTTTCAAACAAGTGACATTTCTAGGGTCTCTGGGGGTTAACAATTGTTGACTTCATGGTCAAAGTTTGATGAAAAAATTGGTAAAGGACCAACCGACAATGTTTTAAATAAGATCTTAGACATTCTGCTTAATATATAAATGTGTTTTTCTCTATGGCCCTTCTGAACCGGAACCATTTAAACCGTCGGGAAAGGGACAAACGCCAGGATGTTTCTTGTAAACATTAATCCGAATCGGCCAAGTTATTTCTGAAGGCAAATGTTGAGAACGGACACATGCTAATCGTAATAGTTCAAATTGAACACCCCGTGCTTTCTTTCCTTTTGCATTTGGAATGGAATTATATTTAAATTGTTTAAGATTTCTGCGTTTGGGGTTTAGATGTTTTTTGCTTCACATGTCAATCGTTACGACTAAATCTAGTTTGGAGAACGTACGTACGTTAAACAAGCGCTAATTTTGTAACATAAAAGAAATTAGAGAAATAGATCAAAATACTGCAATGAACATTTGTGAACAGAGACGATTATTATAGTTTCAGCATTTTAGGATAATTTTTGAAACTACTTGTTTTCAATAGCCGTAGCTTCACGATAAGAAAATAAAATATCCCAAAAAGCCTAGGTCGAGTTAGAATATTACCTTAAATGTTAAAATTCACAGTGCAATCTAAACTGTGGCTATTTTGAGGTCTTTTAGCGATCTTAATTTTTTTAGGTCAAACTGGCAAATTCCAAGAAGCGCGCTAGAAATTAAACCTGGGGAACTAATACTAATGCCAGCAAATACTCTTGCCTCAAATTTATCAATTTGAAACTCTCGGGGTACAATTTCACTTATCAGCTTGTACATTCCCTGGACTTAGTACTAATCTATAGATCACCGTAAGTTTCAAACTCTGAACTAGTTATCGGCTGAGATGGACAGCTTGCAAAATTAGATATAACCTCTCCTCATACCTAACCATTTCAATCATTAGGATCAACCGAATTATAAATAACTGGGATTTTAACGATTCTTACAACGACGAATATTACTGTCAATTATTAACAACACTTGACGTTTATAATGATTATAAATGGGACAATTGATCTCGTGTGCGCTTGAAATGACAAACTATTATGTTAAGATGTTTTTTGTTAATTCATCACGGGCTAAAATGGTAAATCGCGTGTCCTTACAATAAATTATTGGTGCCGTTCTCTTCACCCAATGTTATTTCAGACAGTAACTAATAACATCTTGTATTATTTTGGTTGTCCAGTAAGCGCACTCGCTCCTATCAAGCTTTTCAACATCTTATTCCAAGCGTAGGTGCATGTGAGTTTGGTGCTTTGTCACCAAGCTGGATAATGGAGTTTGCTTCTGGAATTCCTGCTCCCGCAACAACACAAGACCACACTCGCTTAGCAGTTTGTCAATGAGATAATTCGTTTAATATGTCATTGTAGTGACTTGTTTCGCAGTTTTTGATAAATTAAACTTTTTTTAATCTAACTCAATGCTTAAGTAAATAACAGACCAGAACTGCTGGACCTTAACATATAAGTGATGTAATACAAGCTCTTCTTACTCATTGATATGGTATATGTAACTGTAATTATCTCAATATATGGCATATTACATATCTGAGCTATCATTTAATATTACCTTTCTTCGATTCAGACCTATTTCTCGAAAATAGTGTCATCATCGGTTTAGGCTCAACCGTTGTCAAACTCCTTTCGCCCGATTTTCCAATGGTACTTTTCTTCTTCAGCTTTCTAGTTCGTTTCGACTTCAAATGCTTTTGCCTGGATGCATTAATCTTAACTTCCTCCTTTATCAAAGTCTTAACCTTTTGTCCAGATTCGTCAATAGTAAATTCTTCGTTATGCACGGTTTTTCCTATAATCAAAGTTTCACCTTTTTTTGTAGTCTTAACCTTTTTTCCGGCCTCATCAATAGTAAATTCTTCAATGGGTTTTCCTAATTTTTCCGGTATAAAAGTCTGACCTTTTTTTTCGAATTTGTCAACAGTTACTTCTTCAGTAGGCTTTTCTAATTTTTCAGCTAACAAAATCTTAACTTTTTTTCCGGATTCGTCAATAGTAAATTCCTCAAATAACTTTTCCGATGGTTTCAATGTCAAAGTCGTAGTTATCTTTCGCCCAGATTCATCCAAATAGAGTTTCTCCAAGGGTGTTTTATATTCATCTACACATAATCGCTCTGTTTTCTCAACTAAAGTCTCTTCAGGTTCATCAGATTCCTTTTTCCACGTTCGAATACTGAAAGCAAACACATGACCAATGATATAATACATGGTGTATTGGAATCCAGAAAAAGGTAAATTTGTCAATATGAATAATCATGTTTTAAGTATACTGATGATGTGTAAAATGTTGAAGAAGAATCTTCCAAATTTGGTGTAAGCAATTAAAACACCCAGTATTATTTACTGAACTCATTGTTAAGAATTCGATTGAGAATATTTGTTGATTTCAGTGGAACACCGAGTGACCATATGAAATATCCTTTTTCTGTTACCGCAGGTGTATTTTAAACGACCTTGCATTGAAATCAAATATTTTTCTTTTTATTTAATTCACATTTCGTGCTTTCTTAATTTATTTCACCGCTTGAGTGACTCTTGTCCGTGGGAAATGACGAAAGTGCAGAAGGCTAAAGTGCATACAATAAGCACATGTTCATTGCAAATTCATTTCAAATGATATTCTATGAAATCTTAAAACTTAACCGATCATAACTTTTTAGGCAAGAGAAACAAATATATATTCAATTTTAAACAAATATATGACATAGTAAAACAATCTACATTGTACACAAAATTTCAAGTTCCATTGACCGTATTCAGTTCGGATTCAGTTAATTTAATATCATATGTAAAACATTACCTTGATACAATCTTGCAAAAATATGTGGGAAATGAGAAAAAGAAATGTGTTTGAGGTCTGTGTAGGAAAGTTACCAAATGTATATATTTGGTAACTTTTCTAAACAGACCTCAAACAGTGTAGTATTACATTCTAACGAGGTATGAACACTCTGTTTATTTGTACACCTGCGAATATTTGTTAAAACAACTTCATGTGGTTTTCCAAAACATGCATTAATATATTTTACTATAATGATGGTAACTTTGAGAAAATACATCTAGGTGCCGCATTTTAAGGGATATATTTTTACATCAAGGTGTACATGGATTTTATGTCAAATTATGACAAAATGACATTCAAACACCTACAGACGCGGTGACGAATACGGATTTTCATATGCATACAGTCTGTGAAGGTCAGCCGCATGCGTATTACACATTCATAAAAAAGAAATCAATATTCTATGAGAGCTCGCAACAAATCAAGAACAATCGTGTTTTTTGTATCATCTAGTAATTAACAAGTCATTACTCCAAAGAGAAGCATTTTATTTTATTTTACTGAAAGTTTGACACATGAAATTGTATAATTTTCATTCATTTTATAGTTCAAACTGAAAAAAAACATTCTGCATTAAAGATGTTCGTTACACAAAGACTTTGAAATTATTTCATCATGTTTTTCATGCCAATGTTCGCTTTTGGTTTGAGCTGCGAAAAATCGCACACTGCGTGCGGTTTAATTTTTGACGGAGGACGCGGACTATATTAACATTGAATACCGGCCTTTAGACGCATATCAATTCTACCCATCACAATAAATCCAAACAAAAACTTGCTTTCATAACAAAATGGACTTACTCGGCATTTTCTTTATCATGCTGAAATTTCGTGTCGTCTTGTTGTTTTTCTTCTAAGGGAATCAACCTTTGGTTCAACATTTCCAATACGCACATCATGGAGATAGATCCGATCTCTTGAGCTTCTCCTGAAAATAAATACAAATAAGTAATTCTGATGAAATTTGACTTATACTGGATCTTAAAGATATATATCGGTTGAGAATTTCAAATTAAATAAAACACTTTGTGTAGCTCTCGAAACAGGAGGACAAAAATGTACCTACCTGAGTAACAATGCTAGAAAGCAAGAAAGTAACTAATCAGGTCATTGTCAATGACATTCGAGGTAAATACTTGAATTGATATCAAGTTTTCAAAAATGCATACAATGTCCTATGGAAGTCATTTGCTTGTCAAGGATCAGATGTTGCTTATAAATAAACTAAAGTTTTCGTTGTTTCGTTGTTATGACAAGTTCTGCATTGAAATCAATTTATTGAATAAACTTGAAGGAGAACCATCCAAAGAAATTCTTTTTGGTGTGTGGTCAAAATTGTCCAAGTGGTTTAGAAAGAGGTACCGTTTAAGGAAAAACTGGATGACGGACGATTACGGCAGACGAGCGGCATTGATCTGTCAAAAAAAGCTTTCAATGAGTACGTTGTGTTCAAATCATCTCAGAACAAGTGGCCCGCCCCGTGAGCATCTTCAGTTTTGAGCAAAGGATCATCATTTGAACAAACTTTTAAGACCTTTTACCAATAATATAAATAGACAATTTCATTTATATCCATTGCGGTTCATTACAATAAATGTTATGTAATATAATAAATGCCAATATTTTCCTTTATCAGTCGATATAAAATATGTGGCCGCTATGGTGAGACCATTTTTAATTGCAAATTCACAAACTTGGTTAGGTGTCCGTTTGGCAATGCTTTATACAAACTTATCTTAAGCCATAGCGGTTGATAACATGCATATTTTGTCATAATTTGAGAACAACAAAACAACGTCATATATCAAATACCTTAACTCTAGCCTTTATAGTTCATAAGATGAACAATTTGAAAGTTGGACGAATGATTATTAAGCATGCCGCTTTAGTAGTGGCGGCAGCCACTTTTTATCTCTGGGTCAAACTGTTTGATGCAAAATTGGTAAAGGACCAACAGACAATGATATAATATAAAATATCTTAGACATAACGCTCATAACATTGTGTATATCTCTATAGTCCTTCTGAACCGGCACCACTTAAGACGTCGGTATAGGAACAAACGCCAAGATTTTCATGTAAAGATTGAGCGGAATTTACCAAGTTGTTTCTGAAGCCTAATGTTGACGACGGTCAAAGGCTTAATCGCAATAGTTCAACTTTAACACATCGTGCTTTTATTATTTTTGCAGTTGGTTTGAAATACTATTAATATTGTTTGAAGATTTCTGCGTTTGGGGTAAAGAATATGTTGAGCTTTAAACGTTCAAATCTAAATCGTACAGACTATGTAGTCCAATCTAAACGGTGGCTATTTTGGGGCATTAAAGCGATCTTAATAATCTTAGGTCAAATTCGCCAATCCCATGAAGCACGGTAGAAATTCATTCACTCTAATATATAGTGTATAATCATATCGACACTATTATAAACATATATTTTTACATAAAACATGAATTTAATAAAAGCTTTAATGTTTTCGTTGGAAATTCGAAATATTTGAAACAGTCAGTTTCATTTGCAAGAATAAAATATTGGAATGTGGGGGGTCATAGATTTTCACCTCAAATGTCCTTATGTTGAAAAAATAAGTTTACATCTTAATTTGAGTTCTTATCGTGTATGTTTTTTGTGCAGAAGAAAGTTTGTATTTTTATATTTTGGCTACGCTGTTATATTTGGATCATCAGCATTTGATATGTGAATGAAATTCAAAATCATGTAAGACTTTGAGTTATTGCATAGAATAGACTGTCTTTTGATTATTTTTCCCATAGATTTGCTAGGCTCATGATGCCTGTATTGTAATAATCAACACATATTCAATAATTTAAGTTTAAAAAAATGTTTATAATACATCGACGGTTTTCGGAAGTTTATTGGACACGAACAACGCTGTTGTACAGAAAGACACATTGGGCAATGCAAATGCATTGTGTATGGTACAATGGTTGTTCGCAATATTCTTTGGCAACTCTTGTACTTTATATTCTAAGACTACTCGTTCCCTTTATAGTCATAGAGGGTAAACAGGCCTTACCCCTGGCTGACATGATTTTGATAGATCAGATTTGTTTCAACAATTGCCATTCTGATCATTTCTGACCAGTTATTTTATATTCTGCATACTTGCTTTAATGAAAAAATATTTTAATGTTTTCTTTATCGTTCGCTTTTTAGTGGATCAGGTTCGTTTTAGCATTGATGATAAATGGTATCCATAATGATTTGCTTTCAATATTTATTATCGGTTTTTGAAAAGATTTTTTTTCTAACAAAATTCATTCGGTTGCCATACCAACCAGCAGCCTTTTGTGTAAAGCTTAGTTAAATTATCCACATGTTTTGTTATACTAAATTGAGCATCAGAATATTCCATTGGTAAGTATGATTATTATAAAACTATGAACAGACATCTTGGCTTACTTTCACGAAAACTTAATCAGTTGTTTTTCCAATGGCTAGCCATAGACTACTCATGTAAAGTTTTATCGAAATTTGGCCATAAGTTGTTTTATAGAAACTGTTTACGATTTTGCGACGGACGAGGCAAAATCAGCTCTATTAGCTCAATATAGCTACTACTACACACTACAGATACCTGATTGGTCGAAAGCAGCAAACACGTCCGGTACGACGACTGTCATTTCCAAGTTTTCAAATTCTTTTTTTGTTCTTAGAAGTGTTTGGATTGGTTCAAATAAGGAGTCAAGACTCCCTGATATGTAGTATTTGATGAACTGCCACATCCGAACGGCATTGTCGAAGCGGATTTTAACATTCAGACACTCTCTTTTAGCGCTTACAACCCGCATTCCGTCTACAAAATCAAATGGAAAATATATATTAACATAAGGTTTTATTTTGTTTGTTAATTTATGTCCTTTACAATTTTTTTTCAAGAAAATCAGACTTAAAGAGGTTGTGACGTTGATATATGTTCCCATTTTTGCGTTCCAAACAATTTTATGTTGTCATCTGGTAATGTCACAATGATACCCCTATCAAAGAATGCTTAGTCGAAGAACCAAACTGTCAAAGGCTCGAATGTACTGTTTTCTAAAACTTAAGTTTTGAGTATGAATAAAGTAAGGAATAAATATGTTAAGGATGTGTCTTGCTATGGTGAGCTCATTGTTGCTTAACATCGATAATTATAAGCTCCATCAGTCAATAATTATCCTTATTTCAGAGTTTGTCTCATTAATTATCCTATATCAGTAGTATATTATTCCAATGTCTTTAAAGCTGCACTCTCACAGATTGAACGTTTTGACAACTTTTTATTTTTAGTCTTGAAAGGAGCCATTTTTTGCAAAAATGCATGGAAACCAGGTATATAAGACTGCTGAGAAAAAAATAGATCAAAGATTTAAATATTTAAGTTCAAAAAATTTCTTACATCGTCATTAACGGTTTAAGCCATCAACATTAGTTTTCGAATGAAAATATAGAAATCTGCAATTTGATATTTTTTCAGCATTCTTTTATCATTGGTTTGCAGATATTAACGTAAACAATTCTCTTTCCAAGACAAAAAAAAAATAAAAAAGTTGTCAAAACGGTATATCTGTGAGAGTGCAGCTTTAATGCACGCAGAACTTGCTGACTCTCAATAACTTTATACAAACATTGCTTAGTTTAATCTGTCATTTAAATTAATTATGACGGACACAATTTTACTGTTTTTATAAATTAAACGGCATTAGCTCTTGAATAGCTGATTCGATGTTTTCGAAACTTGCAAATTCATCACAATATTATAATCAATAACATTTCGTTTTTTGTCTATAACATTCTCGACGTTAAGATAAAAGATAAATAATGAAAATATAAATTACTGGGGTATAGTTAAGCCATTCGGGTGAATTTTGAACGTATGACACGACACTATGGTTAAACACAGCACTCTTCTTATTTATTCATATCTAAATATATAGATACTTTTGGCTCTGGAAGGACGGGCGAAAGTGAAGACTGACGGACAACGCAAAATCTATACTTTTCAGAAAACTGAATGAAAAGGGAAGATCAATCTTTCAGATTAATCACCCAGAAGTTATACTACATACAAAGTGCACAGGTTAACATTTTTGTAGGTTTCAAAATTTAATCGATTCCTTCAACAAGTTTCCGTATCTATTCCTTAAAACATTACGTACCATGGGGATTGTTCAAGATCTTCCAGGTCTCAAAGATGGAATAGATGATAAGTTCTTTCAAATCTGGTTTCATTTCTCCAATAATTTCTGGTGCATTGTCTTCTATTAGCTGCGTACAAATCTCAGCAAATGATGAATAGAGTAGATTTTTGTGGTCATCTTTCAGTTTAGCGAAAAAAACCATCAGTGTCAATTCCTCTGAAAAAAATCAATGAGTTATGATCTAAATCAGGTAATGCAGTTCTTTCAACCGTCTATCAAGACATCAAACTCATTTGCCTAGGCTTTTGTATGCTTAAGTGTAATATATAACATAAAAATAGTTTCTCAAAAGTATTCAATGGAAACGAATGAGTGTAATATAATACACGGTATTTGAATATAACAATAACCTTGATCCTGTAACCGACTTGTAAGCTTTTGTATAGCTGAAATATAAAATGAAAATTGTATCTATGAATACGAATAACTTATGACAACAATACATTTTGATAACAGTTCAACTATAATTCCATAAAAAAAAATGTATTGGAAGTTATTTATTTATTCATATATTTTTTTTCTTGCGGTGGACAAGTTTTTACCTTTCTCAATTCTGTCTAATCTTTGACTAGTATCTCTTTCATCTGCATAAGACTTTTGAAGGTGCCTATGATCTGTTAAGATGTAACATCTCATTCTTCCATTTTCAATGTCACCTATGTCCTCTTTTATTTCAGTTTCAAATGCATCATCCCCAATATATGTCAGCCCCGAGTTAATGAATTGTTTTAAAACAGTAAAATGTTCTTCGTAAACTAAAGGTTCCATCTCTGGACATTTTGTGTGACAAAGACTGTTTCTCATTTCTCTCAAGCTATTCAATGACTGTGCTATTTTGACACATAATGTTTGTGGTCTTAAACTCAGCACCGATAAAATACAAGAGCATAAGGACATATTCCACTTGTTAACATTTGTTGGCTTTCCCGACCTAGGGTAAAGTTGTTCTTCATGCTCCTGACCCACTGTTGTTGCAAGCACTTGGGCTTTATATTGCTTAATAACTGGATCTATCGGATTTCCGATTTCATTGATAATGAGCTTCCTTTGAATGTGAGTAAACACACAATTAAGTAAAGACATGTCCCATTGTTCGATGTTTGTTAATGTCCCTGTTGCTGGGTATAATATATCTTGGTTCTCTCGCAATGAAGCAACTGGCATTTTTAATATATGTGCCTTTTCTGTCGAAAGAAATTGATCCACAGAGGAGTAGCCAACGTAAGACGCAAACATTGGAAGAATCTTTTTCTTGACTTTACAACAACACCGCATAAGCATCTGTAAGACATTGTTGAATCGGTCAGCATCGTTTAAAGTGTAAATGTCCGACATCGTCAATGTGCAACTGGAAGAGATGTAGGCCAACCATTAGTATACAAACTGAAAATTTAAATATAGATGTAATCCGTAGAAAAACACTATCCAAATACATGAGTAATGATAAATTACTACACATGATTTGTTTCTTAAAAGGTTTCGTTTGTTAATAAAAAGAAAAAAAAAGAAACCAATTTATGCTGCAAACGAACCTCACCAATAGTGCATTGGCATGCCAAAACGATAAATAAATATTCATAATTCAGATAAATACACTCTTGTAATATATATTGATATTCGCCAAAAATAGTCAAAGGAGTACTTGAAATATGAAACTACTTCATAGAATAAATCATATCAGAAAAGTGTACATGAAACGTTGTTTTACAATTAATTCAAGGGTTTTAACTCAAACCCTTGTATAGATGACACCACACCTTGTCTTGACTTTTCAAATGTTAAATTTTTGAATGACCTTAAAACAGAAATCACCTTCTCAAAAGTTATTAAAGTCATGTCAAAACTTAATAATGGTAAATTAATGGTGGCTTAGTTCAGATTACAATTCGAATTTATTTAGCACCCATGCACTATTTTTGCCATTATATTTTTTAACTATTTAGCATAGATACATTCTGATATTCTTGTACTAGGCATGCCTAGTAAAGATAATTATTCTGATATAATTATATTAAATACCCAGTTCACAACCAGAAAGCTATGTTCCTAACGCAATACTGAACTTTAAGGTAAATGCAAATAACTTTTGCTATAATATCATGCCGTTTAACAACAACAACAACAACAACAACAACAACAGCAACAACAACAACAACAACAACAGTTATGTTGATAATAACTTTGCTTAACATATGCTATTATAATATTGTAAACATTTGCAATAAAGGATATTTTGGGCATAAAATGATTTATGAAAAGTTTTTTGAAAAACTTCAGAAACATTCTCAGTAGCTAAAAGTTCATACATTAACCTCGTTTAATGACACAGGGTAAACAGACCTTTGATACAGTGTACTGGACTGGCCTATGGTCTAAGCTAATGTTGTAAAATCAAAATATATGCTTTGACATTACGCCTTCTCTTCGATTAAATAATGAGACAAATGGCGACTTGTTTGGAGGTAAAGGAGTACGACAGTCCCTGTCTTGTCTCGTTTTCTTTGTTTATGATACTCTTAGAATGCTAGTACTTAACAGATTATGCTCTGCCACAAAAATAATAGTCTAAATAACAATAAACCAGTTTTAGATATATATTTGAACTTTGTTGTATTGCTCTATGCAGATAAAACAGTTTTTTGCCATTGAAACTTGATACTAATGTTGTTAAGATAATAAAATTAATACAAGTCGACTTAGAAATAGTATTATCCCAAGTCTTATTTTGAATTTGTTGATACTTTTTTATAAGAAGTTGTACCGTTTTCAAAAAAAGAGTATTTGATCGGACAAAATCATGCAGTTAAAAAAGTAAAAAAAAAGCTCTGTTTAGTGTACTTGTAAAATAGGAGATAAACGGTTACTATTAGATTGTCAATTTATTTATTTTGATAACACTTAATACCTATTTGGTTGTATGTATGTGACATGTAGAATTACAGCTATATAAGCAAGGTAAATTACTCATCTTATAAAACATACTTTAAATGTTAAAGTCGCACTCTCACTAATTTAACGTTTTGACAACTTTTTTTTTTCTTGGTACGAGCAGTTTTTTTCGTAAATAACTGAAAACCAGTGATAAAAGTCTGATTTACAAAAGATCAGATCACAAATGTTCATATTTCCTCTACAAAATTGATGTTTTATGCATTTTTCTTAAACAATTAGTAACGGTTTAAGCTAAAAACATTAAATTTGGAATGGAAATATGAAACTCTGTCATCTGATCTTTTGTCATCAGTCATTTTGCAGATATTTACGCAAATATGTGCTAAATCCAAGCCCCCCAAAAAAGGTTGTTAAAACGGGATATCAGTGAGAGTGCAGCTTTAAGAAATTTAGATATGAAACTAATTATGCTGTCAACGACCTCCAATTTGTGTTTGCAAATCCTAGATTTCGCAAACTCAAGTACCCTTTAAATACGGTGTAATCGAATACTGACCTATACTTTAGTAAGAAGGCTTCATTAAGGTATGATTTTGGTGCTTTTTGTTTGCGAAATGTTTTTAGAAGTTTGTCTAATTGACCCGCCAACTTCGGGCCCCAGCGGGGTTTTTGCAGAAAAACACGGGGTTTTTCACTATCCCGCGGGATTTTTCTCCCGTTTTTCAAAAGCTGGGGAAAAATCCCGCGGGGTTTCAATAATACAAGATTCAAGTTATTTTAGCTCAAAACAGCATCTTATTTCAGAAGGAGCATTATGCTTCGACACCGGAAGTGAAATAACGCGAAACAAAAAAAAAAACGCTTTTCAGTACGGGGTTTTTCTCCTGCGGGATAAAACTCCAAGATTTTACCGATAATGCACAATCCGTAAAAACCCCACTTCTAAGCTATTATATTATTGTTATGATGTTAATTATCACTTGTTTAAGGATTTTGAAATACTTGCTTTTTATTTAAAGAACAACAGAAATTTTATGAATGTTTTTTACGGGAGAAAAAAACAGCAAAACCTGTTTTGACTATTTATGATTTAAAACGCGATTTTGCACTTCATTTTAAGCAAAAACAAATGTTACTACATATGTATCTTATATGTTTAATATAACAACCATGTTAGTTATGTAAATGATATAATTAAAGGTAATTTAACTAATTTCGAAACTTATGAAATAGTGTAATGTAACCTTTTTAAAAAAAAAAAATCTTCCTTTTTTAACCGTCTTTAAAAATACTGCAGGAATGAAAATTATACGTGACGTTAAAGAGTTGTAACGTTAAAAAGATGATATTGCTTAAAATTGTTTAATTATTGGTACTTAAAATTGTTTAATTATTGGTACTTGAATTAGTCTAAAATAATAGACGTGTTATACGGGATTCTTCCAATCCCTAACGTGAAGGATTTGCCATATCAAAAATCTAAAAAAAAATCCGTCAACGTACAATTATTTGGACTAGTACTTGAATCTGACTTTAAACCGGTTTAACACAAACATACAATTACAATAATCAATACCAGGGTACATGTATTATGCTGGAAAATTACGAATGTGTCAGACGAATTATTTTGTTTTTCATAGAAGATAAACAAAATCATCGAGCTTTGCAGAACGATGAATCAGAATGACTGAATGACACTAAGTTTTGCAAAATGGATATATCCCTAACTTCCATGGTAAGTCATATATCTATTATTCTATTGCATTTTTGTGTGGCTTGTTGAATATGTATCAGCTAAGAACACCGGTAGATCTTAGTCTAAAATATTAGACGTGTTATACGGGATTCTTCCAATCCCTAACGTCTAAACGGGAATGTGCAAAAAACGGGGGTGTTTTAAAAATATTGAAATTGTTTAAAGTGAAGTAGTTTATGGTTGAAATTGATCATAAAGAGTTATATTCATATTTTACCATGTAAGTGAAATGCCATTTTGCACTAAACAAGCATTTAATGCATTAAAACAAGTTGTTTACCTTTCCAATAAAACGAAAGTTGACTGACACAGAAAACAATTATGCGAAGGGGAACAACTCGATACAATCGTAATAACTCGGCCTCCTCCGACAAAGCTTCGAGATAGACCTCGTTATACAATCGTAACAACTCGGCCATGGCCGAAATGTTCCGAGCGATTTAAAACTGTGCCCTGAAGCCTTGCAGGTGCCCTTCATGTATATATCGTTATGTTTTGACAGAATGAAATGAAGAAAAGCCGTCAAACTCATAATTATAAGTTGGATATTTATTTTTTGTGTACGGAACTAATATAAAATAACATTATCTGGTAATATTTCTTGTTTTTATGATATTTTATAGACGCTATATGCTTTAACCCGAAATCCTGATCGGAACAACTACCCACTTTTGATACTAAACAATTTGTACGTGAAGGATTTGCCATATCAAAAATCTAAAAAAAATCTGTCAACGTACAATTATTTGGACTACGGTAGATCTACTTGACACAAACAAATTTAATAAGAATATCTTAATACACTTACCAGGTTAAAACATATTGCGTCCATTAAATATCATAAAAACAAGTAATATTACCAGATTATGTTATTTTATATTAGTCTCGTACACAAAAAATAAGTATCCAACGAATAATTATGAGTTTGACGGTCTATCTCGAAGCTTGTCGGAGGTGGCCGACTTATTACGATTGGGTCGAGTTGTTCCGTTTGGCATAATTGTTGTCTGTGTCAGTCAACTTTCATTTTATTGGAAAGGTAAATGTGTTTTAATGCATTAAATGCTTGTTTTGTGCAAAATAACTTCTTTTACATGTATGGTAAATTATGAATATAAACCTTAATGATCAATTTCAACCATAAAATACTGCACTTAATAAGGCCTCCGGTATTCATGGCCTCCCCGCCAAAAGTATTTATTCTTTTCATGAAAGTCTTTTGCCTGTAATTGCGCATTCAACATCCTAATGCAATATAAACTGTCATGATCTGCGCCCAGATTTCAGATTTAGTAAGCTTCTTATGACACAGACAACAGTTTTGCCTATATGATCTGCAGGTTGGCGCATGATTATTATATATTAATGGCATATTTAGCTGACTGCAGTGGTCAAAATTGACACCAGCCCAAATTTTATTTAGCAGGGCTTGATAAAAAAAATTAATGCCAAGCATTAGTGTTAGAAGTCGGGCTTGTACCTTCAAAAGTCTAATTGGATGACTGACTCAGTATGTGCATGTTTTGACATATTTTTGTTACTGTTTGGACTTGTCAATGTTATGTCCGTCCCTGAATAACTGTCACCATTGGGTGTGTCATCGCAATGTACATGTCAGAATTACTATTACTATAGTATAATGTCAATGTATGTTTGTCCCTGAATAACTGTCCCAATGGTTCAATTCTATGTAAAGTAAATGTCAGGATAATTATTAGTATATGGTTATTGTCAAGTGTGATGTCTGTCCATAAATAAGTCTCCTCATGGTGTGTGTCTTTGCAATGTTCATGTAAGAATAACTATAACTATAGTGTATGTCAATTAAGTCTAGTCAATGTAACATCCGTCCCTGAATAACTCAGTCCTCATGGCCCTTGTCTTAAAATGTTAATATGTCAAAATAACTAGTACTTATGGGTGTTTTCAAAAAAAATGCAGCCTTTCCTTTAATCAATGTTTTAATGAGATATATAGCAAATATATGCAGATAAGTGTGTACTATTATGTGGAGTGCTTGTTTGCCTATAATTGTGCCAAATTTTAGAGATGTAGCATTATCTGTTAAAAAGTTACAGTGAAATATGTAGTCAAAAATGTCACAAGTGTAACGCTTTTTGTGTGACATTTTTAAATAACCCTTTGTGTAATTTGTAAATTAAAGTTCAAAACTTTTTTGTATTAAAAAATGACTCAATGTAACTGAAAATTTGCTATAACCACTTCAAACAGTTTTATACTTTCACTTATAATTCTTACTAGTTAAATTCATAACTAGGATGTTTTAATTCACACCTGTTGAATTTTCAATCATTCAGAATTTCAGAGTTCTCAAAGTACTGGAGCTGCCTTGAAAAGTTATAAGGCACTATATAAAGAGACTATTTTTCTGATGAATAACAATCTGTTGGCTTTGTAAAACAACTAGCATATTAACTCAAAACAAAGAGAATTTGTATCTAGTCTAGACTAACTAACATAACATAGGAATCTCACAAGTGTAACATTATGTGTTTTAAACATCATCATTTTTCCCATTCATATTTAACAATGCATTTTTTTTATTTTTTTCACTTCCAGGATTAGTCCAAAAACAACATGTATAGAAAAAATGATCAAGTGGGGAAGTGAATGACTTCACTACCTGATCATAACTAATGTCACAAGTGTAACGCATTTTGAGCATGTGGCATATTTTTAGACATCCATAACTCCATTACTCTTCGTTGTGTTAAGTTAACATGCAGGAACATTAAAATATATTTTAAGTATAGCATAGCCAAGTTTTGAGTGAGTACCATTTAAAATACATGACAATTTGTTTTTGTATAAATGCAGAAATGCAGAAGGGAACATTTTCTTTTTAAAACTATTTAGTCAAGTTTTTTTAAAACTTAAAATTTAATGATTGATAATTTACATGCTCAGAAATAAAGAAAATATGAAATAAATATGATTATAGAATATAATTATTTAAGTTTTGCAACATGCCGTGAAACGTTACACTTGTGACATAATATTCATCTTTTGACTTTTATGAATGATACTTTTGATTTACACAGGTAAATGGTAAAGAATAACTATTAAACATGCGACTGGTGGTCAAACTCCCTTTTAAAGGAAAAAACTTTAAGAATAAGGATAGGGATAGTGAAAGCAAGCCCTCTTCAAGCTCAAAAGAACGGGTAAAAAGGTACAGGGAGAAACTAAAATCAGATCCCAAACTTAAGAAAAAGTTTGAAAAGTTGAAACAAAAGAAGAAGGCCGAGAATGAATTATATAGACAGAAAGTTAGAATCAGCTGTGAAAAGGCAGACAACCAGAAAACAAACAGAACATGCAAGAAAAACTTTACCAAAAGAATCTCATGCATGGGCTAGAACAAAAATTACAAAAGCATATGTCTAACATTAAAGCGTTCAACATATGAAGTCATTTTCTCCTTACCTACATGTAAAAAGGACTGTCATATGTTGAACGCTTTAATGTTAGACATATGCTTTTGTAATTTTTGTTAGTTTAAAGTTGAATAGTTATGTGTTATAATGCATTTTAATCAGTAATCATTACATACACATTGGTATAATGATAATTTATGAAAGACTTCTTTATTTAAAGAAATTACTTTAAGCAATATTGTTGTCACAAGTGTAACAATTTCTGGGAAATATATACATTTTTAAAACATGCATAACATACTAAATACTTAACATACTTATATGAATTTTGAAATTTCTTAAGAATACCCTAAATAGTAAGTAAATACATTTTTGTCACTGTAAGATACTTAATTTGTAAACAACAAAAACATTTTGATCTATTATATGAATATTTAGGATTCAAATTTGAGAAAAATTCTTGAGAATTTTTTTTTTCTCAAGTTATTACATTAATGATACATAACAAAAGTGTATCTATATGTCCATCATTGGATACAGAACAATAACCAATGATTCTTAAGACTGATTATGTTTATTATCAATTCAAAATCTGACATATGAATTGCAAAAATGTAATGAAATATAGTTTAAAATGTGAATTTTATACCATAGTCCTGTGTTTTGTCCATTAACCAATTCAAATTTCATAAAATTTGAAGTCCGGTGATCACAAAACTATTTTTATAGTGTATGTCAATGTAATGTCCGTCCCTTATTAACTGTCCCCATGGGGTATGTCTTTGCAATGTTCATAAATTTCAGAATAACTATTTCTATATAGTGTATGTCAATTTAGTGTGACAGGCCCTGATAAACTTTCCCCATAGTGTGTGTCTTTGCAATGTTCATTTCAGAATTACTATTTCTATAGTGGTGTTAATGTAATGTCCGTCCCTGATTAACTGTCCCCATGTAGGGATTCTATGAAAAGTACACATCAGGATAATTAATTACTGTATTGTATATCAGTGTTATGTCTGTCCCTAATTAAGTCACCCTAAGGGTGTCTGGTGTGTGTCTTTGCAATGTTCATGTCAGAAATACTATTAGTATAGTGTATGTAAATGTAATGTCCGTCCCAGAGTAACTGTCACCATGTAGCGATTCTGTGTAAAGTACATGTCAGGATAACTAATTACTATATAATTGTATGCCAATGTTATTTCCCTAAATAAGTCTCCCCATGGATGCACCAGTCAATTGTATCCACGCTCCCCCCCCCCACCCAGGTCTGGGGTTATACCGGGGATAGCCGGAGAAAAGGGCCGTGTTTTTACTTTCCAGGTGGTCCCGCAGGGCCGGGTGACCGCGGTGGTTTTGTCATAGGGCCAAATTAAGCCAAGATTGGGCCTTTTATAGAGTCTCTGGGGTGCAGGGGCATTTGGCCGGAGTTTAACCATCAGTTCGTCTCCGCAGGGCGGGGATTTTACCCGGGGTCGGCTGGACCGAAAGTCAAAGTCCCGGCTATTCCCCGGACCTGGGGGGCTGTGGTTACAATTGACTGGTGAATTATAATGTCAGTCCCTAAATAAGTCTTCCCATTGGCGTGACTGTCATGGTAATGTACATGTACCGGTAATTATTACTTTAGTATATTATTTTAAAACTAACAGTAGGATGTCAAAATGACTTAATTAATTACACCATGATAAATGATAATATATCATGAGTGGATGGTACTCTGAAATTACGGACACTAATATTATTGTTTTTAGTTGAAAGATTTTACTATTGTTAAAGTGACTGGAATAAACAGAATTTATGATGAAATGGGTTTCATTTTCCTACATGCCTTGGCGAAACAAAATAATCCGCTGAGTTCTCTCCATTCCTTGAAGCTGTCAAATAAGTTCACATTTGGATTATATATATCTTTTTTTTTAAATATATATGTCTAATGTCTACACTCATGCACAATATTTTGCTAAGAATTGGGCGCAAGTCCGCTTAAACGCGTTCACAGGGGGTACTTTGAATGACTGGGGAATAGCACAGTAGCGCCCCTAGTGTGCCTTCTTGTTTTCAGTTCCTACTGAAAGATTACTGTTGGTCAGCCTTAGAGTATTTGAGGTTGGCTGATGTAGGTTTTTCAACAGTCAGAGACTTCTGTTCAGGATTTCCACTCTTGTGTTCCTTTTAAATCAGCGATAACAAATAACACAATTGCAATTGCAAATCCAGTATGATTTAAGTCTATTTCATGTATAGTTATATGAATTTTTCATATGTGGCAGGTCTATTTTAGAAGTCTTTTGTTTATAATTGTACTCTCTGTGGCTGCATTTATGCCACTCTGATCCTGTTGTTGTTGAGATAATGAAGATAAAATTCTCTATTAACAAAAAGTCCACAATTAGAAAATAGTAGGAGAGAACATAATTAAACTTTTCCAAAAAAAAAAATCTTAATCAAGATATGGAAAGGGCCCTTATAATAACCCAATTAAACTTAAAATTAAAAACAAAAAGTAAGACTTGTTAATTACTGTAAAATCTAGGTGTTAGATGACATTAAAGCTGCACACTCACAGATATACCATTTTGAATTTTTTTTTTGTTTGTCTTGGAAAGAGCAAATTTCTGCCTAGATATCTGCAAATAAATTTATGATTGCTGACAAAATCAGATCGTAGATTTTCACATTTTTCTGTTTGAAAAAATGATGTTTTTTAAGGAAAATGCATATTATATTATTTTTTGATTTTTTGTTAGTAAATTTATTTATATAACTGGTTCCATGGATTTTTGCAAAATTGGCTGGTTCCAAGGCAAACAATAAAAAGTTGTCAAAACGTTCAATCTGTGAGAGTGCAGCTTTAAGTGCACTGTACAAAGAAAGCTGGTAAAAATATTGAATAAACACTTAAAGCAAAATTATGTTTAAACTGGGACCAATAATATGTTATCTTACTCCCAGGTTTAAACAATTGCAAATAATAACAATAATTATAGTTTTGTCTGGCTTTTCTTACACAAATAGAAACTAATTTTTTAATCAAACAAAAGACATTAAAACTGCATATCCAGAATATCCTTGAAATAATATCAAAATGCCGAGATAAAATGTACAAAAAACCCCCAAAAAACATCTGAATTAAATAACAATTAGCCACTTTAGCACAATGGACAGGAGAATTATACATTTAAGATATTCACATAAAATTCACCTCAATTTTTCCTTTCCATATGATTATATATTATATTTCTTATTTTTTTCCCTCTTTGCTATTAGCCTATAAATCAACATGACCAAGCTACAATAATGAGCGATCAGGGATACTTTTTTATTATTTTGACATTTCATGTGTATCCCTGTAACCAGTCTGCCATAGTCTAAAAATTGTCAAAAGACTGGTTGACGGCCATTTAGGTGGACTACAACATGACCATAAGCAATTATTTATATTTTAAGCATAATTAAGGAACATGTATTTTGATCAATTAAAGTGCATAACTGCAGATTATGTTTATTATCTTAAATAAATTATAAGCCTATTCATAATCATATTTATAGCACCATTTTCAGAATAATGATTGTCACATTAACCAGGCTTTCCTTGTATAAAACTGTCATTCATAAAGAAACATTAAAAGGCAATTTTAACTCAGCCAATCAGATGTCAAAAACAGTGAAAGGGGCAATGTCAAGTCCAGTGAAAGGGGCGGAGCTAAGATAAATACTGACATGAAATGTAGATGGATGACTTACCAACTGAGGAACTATTTTGATTTTCCTCATTTGCTTGTAATAAAAATTAAACTTTTACATTGATACAAATTTATCAATATATTATTGAATATAAAAGTGAATTATAAAAGCAAAATAATGACACCAAACATGACACATCTTGCATAAAGATTAGCATTTTGATAAACTTCCTGGAATTGTTATAATTAAAATACCTTGCACCAATATATCAAATCCTACTCCCACACAATGCAATAAAAATATTTACAGTATGCAGCAAAACTGTCTTCAAATTAAATCCTTGATTAGGCGAAACAAATATTCTTAGTTTCTACTAACATTCCCCCAAAAAAGGGTAGATAGGTAGGCATTACTTTTTTTTGGACGACCATAATTCTTTAGCAAACTGACCTGTATCAGGGTATTATTTTAGGTCTCTGAAAAAACGCATTTTGATCAAAACGCAAAAAAAAAAAAAAAAAAATAGGAAAAAAAAAAAAATTCAGATGGGTGTAAACAAAGATTTGTATAGGCCTTATTATGTCCATGTTATCATATAAGTGATCAAAATAATCACAAGCCCACAAGCCCTGCAAATGTAAAGTTCTTTCTTGGCTGTCAGGGGCCCAGGGCCCACTTCAACTCTTGATTTATGGTAGGTTCTGTTGAAAGTGTTTGAAGCAAAATACTAGTTTAAAAATATTGGCTTTAAATGTCTCCATAGTAACACTTCTAAACCTAACAAATGGAGTGAATTAGGGGGTTAATTGGGGGTAATAAAACACATCTTGATAGTGACAATTTAAGTTTTAATCTTTCAAGTGGTCAGGTTCAACTAAGGAGGGATATATATATATATTCTGTGACATTCTAAACTTTAGCATAAAATGTTAACTTAAATTTAATAAGAAAAAATATAATTAAAATGTGAAACTTTTTTGTCATTTAAAAAAACTTGTCACAGCTTCACATTCTCTTATTTTTAAGGCCTTCGACATATTTGAGTGGGATCCTGAAACAACCCCTGACACAACAACTTAATTTACAAGAACAACCCTGCGTATACAAGAACTACAATACTTCTGACAAAAACAAACAAAAGCAACTCCAGATTTATGAACAACTCTGATTACTTGAACATGAACACCAACCCCATCTTCAAGAACAACAACTTCAACCCCAGAACATCAACACTTCCTGCAGGGACAACTACAAAAACATCGGCTTCAAGAACAAATTCATCCTAAACACAAACATCAGCAACAACAGCTACCCGAATAAAACTACTCGAACTACAAGAACACCAGCAACACACTCTTTAAGAACACCAGCATCATCATCTTCTTCTAGACTTGCAAATGCAACAAACACCAAAGACAAAGTTGAATGGTATGTATATATGAATGCAAAGTTTTGACATACACATGTATATATAGGTATAGTTATTTGTCTTATTCCATAAATATGACCTACTCATTAGAACGTCATTGATTAAATTATGTAATTGAATAAAACAAAACAATCAATTTGCTATAATGGATTCTTTAAGTCAATGAGCATATGACTTTTTTATTGTCTTTTTATTTTGTTAAATTGTCTCAAAAAAGAATGACTACCTCAAGTTGGCTGATTTCCATTAGATTTGAAACATTATTGAAGTATTCAACAATATATTTTGAATAGGCTTTTTTTATTGAAGATATTGCAACATACCTACTTTATTTGTGTTCAATGTAGCCATAAACTTGAAGGGACTAGACACCAGGTTGGCAAGTACAGTATTTCTTCAAAATAAGCCTAGAACTGTCGATGTGATCATTTAGAAGGCTGATAATACAAAAGGGTTATTAGTACTGTGTTTTGATCCTGGAGGTTGTATAAATTAACTTGGATTTTACCCTTTTATTATATATACATTACTAATTTACTTGTTACATCACTTAAAAGCCACATGTTTTCATAATAAATGTCATTTTAAAGGGTCTGTCTCACAGATGATGAAATAGTGAAAAAAACTTATTGTCGAAAAATGACATAAACTTGGCATCGATGTGTACAATGCATTGAAACGAACTAATTGAAGTACCACATAGTTTACAATTTATTTAAGTTTAGCACTTACTTAGTATTTTTCCATTAAAAAAGATTACTGGGTATGTGTTCAAGGTAGAATTCATTCAATCATGCGTGATTGGCTAGAAGGTGTTATCACGTGAAGTTGGACTTCAATTTTTGCGACGCGGGTTTGACCCGGTCTCCGACACAATCTTTTTTAGCTCTACTGGCCAAAGGCCAGAAAAGCTTACGGTATGCGATGGTAATGTGTACGTAGTATGTGCATCCGTGCAGTCGTGCGTCCGTGCGGTCGTGCGTCTGTAAACTATTGCTTGTGAACACGATACAGTCTTCAGTTTTAATTGTATCTCGATGAAACTTGTACAGTATCTAGATATCCATTAGAGCTCGGTTCCTTTCAAAAACCAGCCAGATCCGCCCATGCATGCCTAGATTATGGCCCTTGATAGTGTAAAAAAATGATATTGTGTAAACAATTAGTTGTGAACACGATACAGTCTTCAGTTTTGATTATATCTCGATGAAACTTGTACAGTATCTAGATATTCATTAGAGCTTGGTTCCTTTTGAAAACCAGCAAGATCCGCCCATGAATGCCTAGATTATGGGCCATGAAAGTTTTAAAGAAATGCTTTCTATTTTTAGCCAGGTCTGCATGAGCGAATTCTATTTTTAGCCAAGTTTACATGTATATGTTAATTCAAGTCTAGAGTTAAGGGAGACAATTTGCAAGTCTAGGATTTTGAGAGACAATTTGCTTTTTGCTTCTGCAGTTGATTTTGTGAATTACTCTGCCTTGTTCTTGTTGAAAGCCCAAAGGCCATTTTTTAGCTTTAAGTTCTGTAGTTTGAGCATTCATCTTAACAAAATTGATTGTGAATGTTTAAGTTATGCACCTGGTGTCATTACTGGCCACACCCAGGGTTCACAGGTTTTGTAAACATAAATCTGGAAAGGTTTGAAAATCTTTTTGTGTGTTCGTGCATCCATCTCAGCACAATTGATTGTGAATGTTTGTTCAAATTGATCAATGTTGTCCTAGGATGCCCTTGACTTTGACCTTTTGACCAACTTTTTTTAACTTTTAAAACTACAGAAAATTTTACTGAGTACAGTTTTGAAAGCATTTTTTTTTTGTCAGATGACTTTTACTTGGCACATATATATTAAAATAGTTCATGCAACTAATCTGCTTACAATACTTTCTGGGCTCAGATGTTGAACGTGCTACGTTTTCAGGTAACCCAAACACAAAACATAAACTATATGTCTGTTGCCTTTTAACCATACATACATGCTCTGGATTGATATGACCACAAAAGCCATGCCAGTAGAGCATACAGGCCCTTTTGGGCCTCTTTTTTTTTTACATTTTGGTACTTTTTTTACAATTATGACATCAAAGCGTAACACATTCTATTAGATAATTGTCCTGAGATTCGTTACAGAAAAAACTTTTTTTGGTTCAAATCTGTGACACAGTCCCTTTAAGGACACATTATTTTGTTTTATGACATCATTTTAACATCACGCAATGACACTTGTAAAGTTGTTATGACGTGACATCACAAGAGTTGAAAACGGCTGTAGTGCACTAGAGTGGAATACAGCCTACCGTATTTTGCGATATATGTATTACGTGTGGATAAATGATGGGTATATATATATAATAAATAATTTTACATGATTAAAATAAACAGAGCAATCATTTGACTATCTCATTTGGGTTTTATTGTGTAAAAATAGTGAATTAAGTTTTCCAGGTTTATATTATATCCATTTATGAATACAGATAAATATACTGATGCTTTTTTAAACTTACTGGGATATTATATGTGGTAAACACACCCCAGAAAGTTTCATATCACAATATGTGCAAAAGCTGTGAAATTATGTGTCTTAAGCAATGTTATATAGCTATTAAAGTAAGATTAAAAGTTATACACTAGTATCAATTGTATGTAAGTTTTTGACAGTTATCTATTTTTTTGCAATTGTATCATCTGGTGTCTAGTCCCTTTAATAAACACTGTTAAATTCATACATTATTGAAAAAAATGACAAGCAGCAATTGTCATCATTTGATTGTTATCCTTGCCTTGGGGTTAAGTTTTGCGTTCAGGTCAGTTACATGGAAACTATCAAAGTTGTCACTTTGAAACTTGGGGAACTTGTACATCTTATACCCTTCTTCACATTATACCCTAACGATATTGAGTCTCACCTGTTTTTAGGGTAAAAACGTGAATTTTGGTTGATTTTGAGAAATGGACACTAAGCTTCTTCATAGAAAACGAAAGGATTATGCCTTCAATATATCAAGCTCATTTGGAAGGGAATGGGGAGGATGGGGGATATTTTAGTATTTGTGGACTATAGTCTAATTTTTTTAAGTTTAATAAAATAATGTGCTTAGAAGGCGGCTTACAAGCAAACTATCAGAGCTTTCACTTTTAAACATTGGAATATTCACTTTCAAATGTACAATATGAAATAAATTTACAATAAAAGGATATAATCAGACGAGCGTTCAGAACCCGCAGGTGGTGCTCTTGTCATATGCCAAATGTGCTGGTATAAACAAGTGCCATTTTTGTGTGAAATTTAAATTTTCTTTTCTTAAATTGCAGGCGAACTTCAATGGAGAGGACAGAGTAATGGCAAAAAGAGAATCATATTTTAAAGAGAGGAGGAAGAGGGATATGTAAAGAGTGTTCTGAGGCCAGGATATCAGCAGTGCGTTCAGTCAGGCGAGTGTTTACAAAACGCTCGCAAACGTTTTTTTTTGTATCTCTGTTGCAACGCAGCGCATATACGTTAAGCGGGAAACCAAACAGCAAACGTTCGCCGCAAACATCTTTACTGAACACGTTGCAGATTCACGATGGGGGAGGGAGGGGGGGGGGGGGGGCAGTGGAACAATTTTCGAGATATCATTGTAGGAACTGTTTGCCTTGTCAACTGTGACTTAAATATTTAGTTCTTGTGTCAGCCTGTGCTTATCTCAAATATTTAATGACATTTTTTTGGTTTGTTTGATAGACATGATAATTATATAACTATTAAATATAAATGGCAACAATTATAGATAAAACATTGTAACTCAGGTTAACTTTATAATAGATAATTAATTGTTTATATGCAATATATATTAAGGATGCATATTTTTTTTATTCTTGAATCTATTTTTTGTGTGTTTTTTTTCATATACTAGTATCGAAAATATTTTTCATGAATGTGGGTTTTTAATTCTTTGTCAGTCTCAGAAGAATTAAACAACTTGTGTTGAATTTATTTGCTAGACTGAAACTAGGCTGTTAATATTGGTCAGACTAATTGAATCAGAGAATAATATGTACAGCTAATCGGATTACTGACAAATAGAGTGAATTTAGTCAATGATGTATGACCCTAAGATTAAGATTGACTTAAAGCTGCACTCTCACAGATTGAAGTGAACTTCTTTATTTTTTGGCTTGGAAAGAGCCAATTTATGCGAAAATGCATGAAAAATAGTGTCATAAGACTGCATACTTTCTTATTTAAGTTCAAGAAGTGATGTTGAATGCCATTACACATTAATTTTCGAACAGAAATCTATAAATCTGCGATCTGATCTTTTGTCAGCAGTCTGATTTGCAAAAAAGAATGTAGAAATTTGCTCATTTAAGACAAAAAAATAGAACAGCTGTCAAAACCGTAAATCTGTGAGTGTGCAGCTTCATTTGCATATTTTGAACTTATGTTTCTTCATTCGTTTTTTTCATTTTTAAAGTTATTATCAATTTAGATCTTAGAATATTGTTTTTATATTGATTTATAAATATATAACAGTATTATACTAATATCAAAGTAAATTTGTACAGGTCAATTTTAAATGGACAGTTAAAGCTGTACACTCACAGATACACAATTTTTACAACTCTTATATTTTTTGTCTAGGAAAGAGCACATTTTTGCTTTAAACCAGTGATAAAAGATTGCTGCCAAAATATCAAATTGCGGACTTTCATATTCATGTTTGAAAATTAATGTTTTATTGCATAAGACATCAATTTTTGAACTGAAATATAAAGATCTACAATCTAATTTTTCAGCAGTCTTATTTAACTGTTTTCTATGGAATTTCGAAAACTATGGCTCCAAGACAAAAAATAAAAAAATTGTCAAACGTTCAATCTGTGAGAGTGCAGCTTTAATAAATGGTTAAATGTTGTTGTTTTTTTCATTCTGATTTTTATAATTAGTTGATGATCGCCATGTATCATTGATAAAACATGTAAAAAAAAAAAATCTTGTTTATTTTCCAACGCTGTTTTGCATTTAAATTTGCTGACATAATGCTCTCCAAAAACTTCTGATATGTGGTTTTAAAATGTGTGTTCATCCTTTATTCAGCTAGTGGATGGAATTCATTTAACTACTGTATTCAGTACACCATGCAGCTCTTCCAATTGTTTGAAAGCAATTATTTCACAGAATCTGATAATAGAGGGACCGGACTCAAGATTCTACATTGCAAGAAAAAGTGAAAATTGTCAAAATTTATCATCAAACTGTTATGTTTCAACAGTGTACCGTGCACCGAATCTTACTTATGTTATCATATAAGTCGAAATAAACTCACTTTGTCTACCATGTAAATCGAAGTAAATTTAGAAATAGCAATCATGTATTTATCTGTATATATGTTTATGTGACCTTTACATGGATATGATAATACTAATAAACGGGAAAATCATTATGTGCTATTTTTAAAGATTACTTGTCTCAGAGAGAGAGACAGTGATGAAATCTTTTAAACACATTAAATGATGTAATATCAGTCTCATAATAATTGGTATTGATTCGGCTAGGCTTGTTTTGAGGTAATATTGAATATCTTGTTTTTGGATCATCTGGTGTCCAAGTCCCTTTAATGTATGTCTGGGTGGGAATCAGCCACCGGGGTCAGCCACCGGGGCTAAGTAGGCGACAGTGCTAGTGCATTGTCTATCATGGGTTTAATCCCCATATTGAACACCATAATCCATACTGTTTTACCAACCCTTTAACATTCAGTATAAAACATTGTGGACACAGGGTATAGATTACAAAAGTATTACATTAGTATTAAATGGGTTGTGTCACTTGTGTGTGTGTGTCTATGGGGGGAAGATTTTTGTTAAGCAAAGAAAAAATTGTAGTCATTAATGGTATTTTTCCTAGAATATAAAATAATTATAGATAATTATTAAAGCTGCACTCTCACACATTGAACGTTTTGTCAACTTCTTTAATTTTTGTCATGGAACCTGAAAGTGCATTCAAACCATTCATATAAGACTGCTGACAAAAAAATAGTCACAGATATTTTCTTTATAAGTTAAAATTTTATGTTTCATGCATTTTTCTTGAACCGTAAGAAACGGTTTATAAAGATAAAAGATAAGTTTTCTGACTGAAATTTAAAAATCTGCTATGGTCTATCATATATTTTGACAGCAGTCTTTAACCACTGGTTTCAAGATACCAATAATGGGTAATTCGAAGACAAAAAATAAAATATCTGTTAAAACGGCAAAACTGTGAGAGTGCAGCTTTAAAATGTTAAGTGGCAGTGAAGGGGAGTGGGGTTTGGGGTTAGTTATCCATTATTTAAACGAAATTATATATCACTTGGTAGTTCTTAAATGAAATTCTAAAGTCTTAAATGAAAGTGACCATGTAGACAATAAATAAACTGGAAGATCACTGATGGCTATAACGGCTGTATATCGACGATGCCGACGGTTACAAACAACTAATAATTAAAATCTGATTTTTTTTTAATTAAAAACACATGTTAACTTAATATTATTGACTCAATATAAATATGTAAAACAACTTCACTTCCTTAACAACATCCAACCGCTGGAAATTGAAATGGCTTTTGTCGGTGTTTTTTTTTTCGTTAAATAGCATTCCTGATTTTTGCTGGGTTTTTCTCCCGTAAAATATGCATTAAATTAATAGATTTCTCAAATGAAAGAAATGACTCTAGAATAGTCATTCAAATTAGTATTTACATTAATGTAATGTATAGGATCTCAAAAACATAAAGCTTGAATTGATTTATTTTTTGCTAAAATGTAGGAATTTTATCCAGCAGGAGAAAAACCCCGTACTAAAAAGCGTTTTTTTTTTGTTTCGCGTTATTTCACTTCCGGTGTCGAAGCATAATGTTTCTTTTGATACAAGATGTTGTTTTGAGCTGTATTATTGAAACCCCGCGGGATTTTTCCCCAGCTCTTGAAAAACGGGAGAAAAATCCCGCGGAAGTGTGAAAAACCCCGTGTTTTTCTGCAAAAAACCCGCTGGGGCCCGGAGTTGGTGGGTCAATTAGACAAACTTCCAAAAACATTTCGCAAACAAAAAACACCAAAATCACACCTTAATGAAGCCTTCTAACTTAATTATAGGTGAGTATTCGATTACAGCGTATTTAAAGGGTACTTGAGTTTGCGAAATCTAGGATTTGCAAACACAAATTGGAGGTCGTTTTAACATAGTCTTAATGTACTAAATATATATTACAGGGATCTCTCACGTCCAGTATCGTCAGATGCAAAAGCAGCTGATCACCATTGAGTGGTCCTGCAATACCTGCAAGGCGACTGAGATGGACACTGTTGCTGAAATTGCTGATGTCAGCAACATCAGCACCATCCCAGATGTCAGCTACATCAACACCATCCCAGATGACGTCAACATGAACGACACCATCATCGACGTTCCAGTCAACGAGACCATCTCTCTAGTGCTGTCGCCATTACCGTCCAGCCAAGACACATTGGCGGGGATGGAACCAGCCAGGATCCCCGACAGCAACATCAGCACCATCCCAGATGACGTCTACATGAACGACACCATCATCGACGTTTCAGTTAACGAGACCATCTCTCTAGAGCTGCCGCCACTACCTTCCACAGAAGACACAGGATTCCCGACACCTCATTCAACGTGGATGAAGATGTCCCGATCCAGCGACCCCAAAACATAAAAGACGTGGAGCTTGAGGATCACCCCGGTGAGGAAGTCGCTTCAGATGCCCGGTGACGTTCACCAATATCGTGAAGGCGATGCGCTTCGGAGGCCGTATGTTGCTTGGCAGCGACGGATTTACGTATAACGTCAAAGTAAGTAAGCAGAATTTAATTATTTACATGTATTTTAAAGACATTTTATTAGCATAATGAATTTTAAAATTGAACACTTACACGTAAACACTTAAACACTTCGATACCAAATATCATTCATCACAACTTTACAGATATATTCTTATATTTTAGCGTGAAAACGCCGGAAACTGGATTCATATCACTTGGGTAATGGTTCACTTCGTCCTGCATCCTTCTTTTTCCAAGTCACTCAATCGTAAACTTACTCTCGCATACATCTTCTGATGATCATGATGTAACGTGTAACACAAATCATCCACATAACGCTTATCGGCAGCATCGTAAGGAAGAACTGGCAGGCAAACATTAACCAATGTATTTTAATCCATATTGAGTGGAACGGCTGCTATATTAGTTCCATCTCTACCTAAAATAATAGTATCTTAATGAGAAAGAATTGCAGCTTTTTTGTTCATCCGCATAATATTAGGTCGCTGCATCCCGATTAATTATTGGATCAACAACATCAGTGTTTATGTTTGTATCCATATTGAGTGGACCGGTTGCTATATTAGGTCCATCATTTCTTAACAATGTATTGTTTATGTAGGTAATGCTTTCACCAGAGTCTGATGTATTAAATCCTCTAGAACTACGTCAAAATTTATCAACAGGCATCTTTTTAAAAGAATTACCCTTTATTTAAATCGTATTGTGGTAATGTTTTGCAAGCTGTATTCATCTTACAATAGCTTAAGAACATACTAGCATGGATGTCCACATATAACTGTCCACGCCTTTTGGACTTGATGAGTGTTGTATGTAATTTGTTCTGTTGACACTCCGTGCCCGTCGCTCTGCGCTATATATTTTATCTACTCGGTAAACATGTGGTTGCAAATCATAGCCATCAAAATAAAACTTGTTTTTTTCCATTCTTCCACCAAGCAAACCCAACATGTACCACCACCAGTTCTAGTCCCATATTCATTTAGGTTGTCGTTGTCTTCTATGTTAAGTATACCACAGTCCCATTTTAAGACGACCAACCAACTCATTGCGCATGAACACCCCTCGAGATTTGTTATTCCTAATAACTTGACAGCATCTATTAATTATAGATTGCTCACTGGTTTGTTTGGTAAGACTACCTTGTCGACTGATATTTTCATTTTATAGATACTATATTTTAGTTAGTGCGCTTACCCACCAATTGAATTACTCTGCGTAACGGAGCCACTTTACATGAGCCTTTTTACACCTCTCGTATTGCCCTCTCAATTCTTAAAACGTCTTGGTCTGTCCTTTTAAGCTTCTGCTCGTAGAATTTACCTTAAATTTCCGTAACGTTCTTGACTCTAATTTTGTATGTTACCGACACCCCCTCAGTCCATTTCTGTATGTACCCCTTCTCAAAAGTCCTTATTTTCTCGGTAATTTAACCCTATTATCAACAACAAAGTTTGATTTTGAGTGACTTATTAGGCATATTTTTATACATATTTTTATACACACGATTCATACCTTATTTTCATATAAGCTTTAAAAGCAGTCATCTTTATTGAAGAATTCTTTGTGTCGCTATATAGATTTACAAGATCATTTAATACATCAATGTATATTCTGGTGTAATTAGCGATGCAGTACTTAACATTTTCTCCTCCATTGATCTGTTCTATCTCTCAATCACCGATGATTTTTCTTCAGTCTCCGTAATGTTACTCTCAACAAGGTTTTGTACAAGTCTTATCTTTTAGCGGTATCATCCAATCATATTTTGAAAATATGTCGATTACAGTTAACCACTACCTGAAGTGTGTGCTTTCTCTTGAAAAGCTTTGCCTGTCTACTAAATAAGAAGCCCCAATTCCATCTATACCATTGACGTAGACTCTTCTGTTTTGAAACTTTGTATTGACTGACTTGTGTAGTTCTTTAGCTAATTGGTTAGCCCAAACTAATTGAACATTTTAGGTGGCTTCAAACCCATCCCTAAGTTCATCTTAGTTCTTATTATATTTTGAACGTAGTAAGACTACAATAAACTATTCATTTTTTTTTTTGGAAAGAGCCTTTTTCAACCGGAATACAAGATTCTTAAAAAACATTTGAAGAAACACTTCCGAAAGAGGCTTAAATAAGGCTATTCGATAACCAATTCGAGATTATAAAACTCAACGCATCTCGAGTAGCCCTGGTTAAAAAGATGGATAAAACATCAGATACAAGTCTGACATCGAATGTAGCTTTTACAAGACGTCCGAATATATACAAGATCCGGAAGGAACTCAATCCAGAAAACAAGAACCTCATGATCTTTGATAGCTGCTGCTTGATAAGCAGAACACATGTGAGTCCTATTACATTCGTGGAAGACACTCAGACGTGGATTGCTTCTACCTATCAATAAACTACTTTAAAGCTGCACTCTCACAGTTTGCCATTTTTACAACTTTTTTATTTTTTGTCTGAGAAAGAGCAAATTCTTTAAAAATCTACAAATCAATGATATAATATTGCTGACAAAAGATCAGATCGCAGATTTTGATATTTCCGTTCGAAAATTAATGTTTTATGGCTTAAACCATTACTAACGGTTTAAGAAAAATGCATAAAACATGAATTTTTGAAAATAAATATGACATTCTGCGACGTTATTTTGTCAGCAGTCTTATATAACTGGTTTCCATGGATATTTGCAAAAAGTAGCTCGTTCCAAGACAAAAAAATAAAAGTTGTTAAAACGTTCAATCTGTGAGAGTGCAGCTTTAAACTCCCTTGACAGATTATCAGCGAAACGCAATTTTTATTAGTTTGTTTCCTCCAGATCTAAATAACATTGAACATATCTTCAACGATCTTGTCATCAGTAATCTGTCAAATGATGAGTTTAGAATTTTATGTAAGAAGACAAGGGAGAAAATACATGGTTTTGCTGTGATTGACTTAACCTGTAAGACACATAATGGAAAGTATAGGAGTGGATTCGGTACATTTTACATCCCATGAAAAATATATAATCGCTCATTTCAGATAGTGGTGAGTAGTAATAGCACTCAAAAACCAGATTTAAAATCGCCATTATAACTCAATGACTAAGAAGAATGAAATGGCTCTTGTCAACGTAGAGACGAACTACATCTTTCCAAACATCGATTCTACCTACAACGTAGGTACTCTTATGATAAGGATGTTACATGGACAAACATTAATATATTTGAAGGCAGTTTTTACACCACGGATGTTAATAATTTCGTGCAGATAAAAATGAGACAAAATGTTCTTTACAACACCATAAATGATAAATACTTTATTAAATTATCAGCATATTCAAACACCCAAAAAGCTATACTCACTTTCAAAAGCAACTAACAGGTTGATTTTACAGTAGCAAACTCTGAATGAACTGTTTTAGGGTTTGACAGTAAAATTGATACCGTTGTCTACAACAAATCTGAAACTGTGGTCAACATGTTATCCATCAACAGCATATAAGTCAACATAGATATAATTGCAGGCTCATTTGTGAATGGAACATCATCACCTGCCATAAATAGCTTTTTCCCCAACCATTTACCCGGATATAAACTTATTGAAACCCCGGAAAATCTAGTTTATCTTCCTAAAACGATGGACACAATCAATAAGATGGTAACAGTGTTAACGAATCAAGACGGAAACTTGCTTAATCTCCAAGGAGAACAGTTGACTGTACGATTTCGTATTCGAGAGACCCTGAAAATGATATTGTATTAAAAACGGACTTATACAAACGTACATCACGACCTGAGTGGAGGAGATGTTCTCAAAACCACTACTTGCTCAAATCAATTTATTCACAAAAACGTTTCAAAATGTAAAAGGATAATAAATCAAAATGAGTAAGACTCAAATGATACATAATCTTCAAGTTCGAGTATTTTTTTCTTCCTATGTGCGCAGGATTAGCAACTACAGCAGCGCCCTTTCTATTAGAAGACTATACCTAAAAAGCGTGGGTTTGCCAGGTTCAGACGGATGCTAAGTGTTTGTATTTAGGACAATCGAGCGGTTCCGATTTTCAATCGGTAGGGGTCTGTTAGTACATGAAAAAGAGATGGTGTTTACTGAGCCCCAGACGAGGATTATGAGAGACGAGGGTTGTTGCTTGGTAAAAACAGCCCCTTCAAAGGTATCCCGCTCTTAGGAATGCTTTTATTAGCGTTAAAGGAAATAATGTATTTAACACAAAATAGGAATACATTATTAAAAAAAGATGCCAGGGCACATCTTTGGATGGACAACTGCACATCGCCGTTATAACGCAAGACCTACTAAGCCATCTACAATTCAATGGAAAGCAATGATGGAAGTTAAGTTTAAACCGGTAAAGCTGGCTCCTACCAGATGACAAATTCACAACCAACAGAGGATAGTTATCACAGCTAAGGAAGTCAAGACCATTTCCCTTGGGTTTGGTGTAGAAATATCATCCGGTGTAACACTCGTCTCAAATAAACCCGACCTGAGGGTAAAACGGTGGCATTGTTTCAATTATGAAAAAAGCTCTGAACCGACGTTGATTTACATCCGGGGCATGGTATGTATTTCATAAAATATAAGGTATAAACAAATATATATCCATACTAAATTATGGTACAAGATCAAAATAATAATAAACTTTATCCAATACTCTATAATGTTGGCGCAATAGTTTCTAAACCCTACTAGATAAAGGACATGAATGTCGGTTACAGTAAATTAGTGAAATTCAAAGGCTGCTTGAGGATGATCGAAATACACGACAAACTCTGTGTATAAGTAGCACCGGGCAATATCATACAGAAAATTGATACAGACCTCATTACAACGAGTATGGGGCTTGGTGTCGGTTGGATAGGTCTACTTTCAACCATTATTGCTACTCGGGAGGAAATCATCATGGAAGCAACTGATATAGGTATAGGATGACTTAGCATAAATGGGTGGTATATAACTAAGAAACTCTCCATACAAGAGGCAAAAATATTTACTGACAAAAAATAATGGCAGAATCAAAACACAATCCAAGAAAATATCTCTAAAGCTGTTATTAAAGATGACTTAATATATGAAGAGTTTACCGCGATACGTTCTGAGCTGAGAAAGTTTAGGGAGATGAAAGAGGGATAAATCCTTGATAAACACACCTAATTTTTTATATGGTACATATGTACTGTGTTGTTCTTTGGAGTTTTGTGCTGTTTTTCCATGTTTCTCGTTTTTGATTGTTTGATTTTGTGTTCTATGTCTTCGGCGTTTACCCTGTGCCATTACACATTACGCTAAATGTTTTAAAAGAATCAGTGCACAAAAGTGAAATGACAATTGTGATGAAATACGTGAAACAAACGTCAGGAAAAACGTGATGAAAACTGTTGAAAAACGTCATTAAAACTGTGATAAAAATAATATAACCTTTCTAAAAAAGTCGTTTTTAAAAATGACATACCCCGAAGACGATGGGACATTATTGTTCAAGAGCTTTTCAAAACCAGAGAAAACAATCAGGAGAACACCGAGCGTAGATAATGAAGTATGCAAGATGATTTCTTAAAGTTTTTTAAACCCTTAAATCGACTCAGCGGGATGATATTCCTGGTGAGATTAAACCTATTAAAAGGGATTGAAAATATTCCAATGGTAAAATCATTTCCTCAGTTTCCAAGAATCAAAATGATAGAGCACAAAGAGTCTCAAACTCAAGAAACCAACTTTATTGACCATATTGCAGAACAGTACTTGAAATTTTTTGTATCAAAGGTTGTTGTCGTCCAGACGTATATAATTGCTTATATAAAACAAGGACACTTTTTCATCGGTGATAGACGAAATGATTGTAGATGACAATACAGTTATTCAAGCTAGAGAATATAATGGAACACCCGGTCTATGGAAATTATTGAAGTAAGAGATCACCTTCTGATTTTAACACGGACCAAGACCGTGATAATTAGGCTGTAATAACACAAAGCACCAATGCATTACACAGGGGTAATAACCCAAATGTGAATCAACCAAAGACAAGTAAGAGCTGGAAGTGGAACAATCTCTTAAATGTGGGATAAGCGATCGTTTATTGATAAAAACTCGTCTGTGGACGCGAATGATTTGTTTAGTAGTGTTGAATTCCTTATGGCAAAAATGTCATGGCGTGAAATGATGCTATTTTTTAATCAGTTAAAGAGTCAAAAAGTAGTAGATAATTATACATATAAAAGGCTTTTATCGCAATTACATGAGGTATGATGATTATAAAAAAATCACGGATTTTAAAACCGCTTGCTATTGATGCTCAGGGATCCTTGATTCTGTTGCGGATATGCTTTCAAAAGTCTTTTCATCTACCCCATCAAAAGCTATAGGAAGTGTCAGCTCGTGTATTGCTTAAGAAGGAGTAAAGAATGCCTTATTAAAGGGAAAAAATCGGCTGCTGATGCGGGCACAACATTTGATGAAAGAGTATTTACCAAGATGCTCACCCATACATCTCACGCAATCCTAAATAAACAGAACCTAACAGAAAAGGCAAATAACATCATCACTAAATATTGCACGGGTGTATCACCGCTCGTACCGATGCAGAACCCGGGTGAGTCTAACCGAGCCCCGAACCCCTAGCAAAGTTTCAATCCGCGTACAAACATCGACACCCTGATTAATCGTTCAGGAACTAATCATATAGCTGTAGCTATACAAGAAGTTGAATGGTTGACGGTAAGAAAAAATATTATTTTCTTGAAAATAAAATTCAATAATAGAACATGTTTAATATATTTCAAAGGTTTTTTTTTCAGTCCGAGTCTATCATCAATAAAATGCTGACATAAAACTGAGAAAGATGATGCGGGAGCTGTTTAAAAGGATTAGTATAAAACCGATTCAGTACCAGCACATTGGCAAAACCCCCCATCTAGAATGAATAAAGGAAAGAGAAACAGAGATGATCACCTAGATATGGAACGTGTTTAATTTAAGAAAAACATAGGATTTAAGATCAAAAGGGTAAAATACATTAACCTTATTTACCACACAGGTGAAAAGGCATCTCCACAAATATATCTGTTATCTTTAAGTTGAGAAGACAATTGAGTAAAAAAGACAATTTAATCGAATAAATGTGTTCCTCCTCGTTTCGGGTCTGATCTCGCTCTTGTGAGACTGAAAAAAGAAAAAGACTCGTTCATTCTCTCCTCCAAAAGCAAGTGCATTCATCGATGGTCTAGAATATGATCTTGAAGATTACTGAGCGCTTTGCAAGGCTTAGTACTACATATTCTACGGACTTAACTATTTTTTAACTTGTAAATGAATTAAAAATATCTTGTCATAATATATAATATATTATAAAGGATGAAAATATTGCAAATATGAACATCACAAGTTACTGGGACAATCGTCTAAAAATCCTGGTGAGATCAGAATCAGCATTTAGACGCAGGATTTATTCGCACATGCGAATAAATCTATCGTTGTTAAGGGTAGACTCACAAATGCTGACAGCATATGGCGATGATACTATAGTTACCCTGACAAACAATGCTGTTATGTATTTGTTTAGTAACAAACAATACCAGCTCTCTTCGCAAGAGATTGAATCCATCTTTTCTCCAGGGCAGTGGTCTACCATGTTAGGCTTGTTTAAATACCCAGAAGACTTTAGCAAAACCAAGGGTTTGAATCAGCGGTTGCTGCCAGTCTTTGTGATATAGCGAGGTTTGCTATACATTCTTCGATCTCCAGATCCTAAAGAAACTTTCAGCTTTCGTTTCCCGTCAGACAATCTTTGGATTATGTGACGACTATACAACAATCATCTAGGGTCTTAAGCATACACTAACTCTTTTTAGACAGCGAATCGATGATGCAATTGTTCGCGTGGATGTTACAGGAGCTGGTAAAGAAACTCTTGATGAGTAAATGTCACACGTGCTACCGGATGGCAGTAATAAGTTACAGCTGTGCAACACGATTGAGTCTAAGACGACCCTACCGGTTGCTGACAGAATGAGAAAATGCGACAGCTTCACCCTCCCTCATATCACCAGCTTTACCTTGAGACTGAGTGTCAAGTCTTCACCAGAAAAACCTCGGTTGGTTTTGTTGGAATCCAGACTGAAATGGATGGCAATCGGTTAAAAATGCCGGCTGTCTGTACTACGTTAATGTGAGAAACATGTATGCCATGTTTAACTCTATTTTTGATAACAATGTTTCATTTGTTATGCACAGTTTAGTCGAGTATTTTGTGACGCTGCGGCGTTTAGATTCAACTTTTATCACATGGATGAATTGGTAAGTAATCCAAACATCACTCCGAGTGATTGGAAGGATTTATACCAACTCTTATGTAAAGAAGGTTTCTTGATTGTAATCAGATACCAGCTCTAGCACGAACTTAAACAAATGTTTATTTGCTACACCACTCCCGGTAATAGATCCCCAGATAATTAGATTAGAAGTGTACAAAATGTCAGACGTATGAATATTTGATACCATTCCTTAAGGGTATGTGATAAATGCCATGTGAAATATATGAATAGCTTTTTTACGTTAAGACATACAAGAAACCATGGTATTGGTTTTACAAAGCTGAAAATTTTAATTGATTTGAAACCTGTCAATCAATGAGGTTAACACATATTCTACCACTTACAACATTCCCCTAATAAATATCTATCGAAAAGTTTTGAAGTTTAGTTATCATACTCATCGGTATTCTAAGATTAGTATGTGGTTTGTTATCATATTTGTCGCTACGCTACGAGTAGTATGTAGTTTAATATCATACTCGATGTTTTGCTAAAATTAGTATGTGATTAGTTATCATACTAATCGGTACGCTATAGTAGTTGTCGGTACGCTGAGACAAGCCTTTTAGTGTAGTGATTATACTAATCGGCACGCTAAGATTAGTGTTATAAGTATTTGACGTAGGCTTAAACATTAATTAGTTGATTTGTTTATGTATTTCTCCACATAAAAGGTATAGCGATATTAATTGTAATTTTTATTTAATACTTCAAATGTGTTTATTGTTTTATATACTAGCTAAAGAGTTTAATTTTATTTGTATATACAAAATGATAGCAAGAGCTGACATATTTCATGATTGATAAAAATATGTAATGTTAAATTGTTAAATACTCTCTGATAAAATACAGGTATTGGGTAAACTCATCATCAAACTTATTGCTATCGGTAACAGATAACGCAATGACTGGATAAACTTAAGACGTTTTCTATTTATTAATTGGTTTATGGATCCTCACACTCGATTATTTGCTATTGTCACTTTACCTTATTCCTGCAGTTTGTAAGTGGTGTGCTAAGCTTTAAGAATGTATAGTTTGAAATATATATTGAAACGGCACTCTTAAGAGAAAACTTTTAATTGAAAAAAACAACATCTTTTAAACTATGAATGAATTTCATATTAACAAAAGTCGATTCTTTTGTATGTTGTTCGTAAATTTATTTTAATGAGAATATGGTTTTTATGTTCATTTTTTATTTTGTTTTCTCATTTCCATTTTAAAGAGTATGTACAAAGCTTTGCTATGCACGAAATTAAGTTTTAGATTGTTGTTCATACGATCTGTTCTACGACCTTCCTATGGCATTTCACTAATACGGATTGACATTCACGACTGGTTCGACGACAAGTCATGGGAGAAATGACAATGAATTATGGCGGCCCCACAGCAGGTCTTATGTGTTTATAGACACAGTCGTTATTATCATTATAACCACGATCGTGATCCTACGCGAAATTCTACTTTGATTATTTAGCCCTCTCGGCACGAACAACCGAAATCGGGAATTCCCGCAATCATTAATGAATTGTTCACGACAATTGTTATTAATATCAACAGTCAAACTGAAGTATGTAATTAATTACTCAGACATTATTTGAAAACAAACTGTGTTTGAATGTCCTGATGTGCATTATAGCAAGATAGGTAGTTTTAAACTATCTTCCATTCGGGACGCTCGTTTTACTGCGAGCAATACTGAACATATTACAAAAGGTACATTATTCATATATTAAATGCTACTGCCAAGTTGAACAACAATATCATTCTTAAGATAATTAGGTCACTTGTGTTGGCACATACTTTTCTAGTTTATGTATATGTAAGCTTTTATAAAGCTGTGTTACAAACATAAGACTTTGCTTATTTTAGCATTCTGTTGATCTTTTGGTTTAGATCCATATGAATTAAGAGTAGTAATACAGGGCATGACATGATAGGTTAAGGTTCATTAGAAATCCGCCTTTTATTTTTTTGAGTCAGTTTTTCTCCTGTTTGTTCCTATGTATTTAATAGGAGCCCGCCACCTTTTTTTTGAGGAGTCAATTTTTTTACTGCTTATATTATTATTTTATGATTATACTTAAATGAAGTTATACAGGGAACAACAGAGGCGAGTTATAAGATGGTACACATATGGTATACAGAGCTGACTTGCATATCAAATCAATTGATGAGGACAGCCGTCATTGAGAGTCAGGGCCTTTCATTAGCTGATCCAACGTATTTTTTAACGTTGCGTTATACCATATGTCTCGTAACAATATTGAGTCGGTTTTACTACATCTCCATCCGATTAGATAACACATAGGATACCGCAGTTATATAGTAAAACACTGAATTCAATTATGATCAAAACTATTGTTCAATAAAGTACAACGAATCAGTGAATACTATATGAAAATAAAAACAGCAGCATTGTTTTACATAGTACATATACTAGCGTTACATGTTACAATCAAATCATAACAAATACAATTATACATAATACATTTGAGAGCACAGCAATGTCAAGCTTATTTCATGACAATATGGATAGGATATGTAGCCTTGATAGATAACACATTTATTAAAAACTAGTCTGTAATCTTTATTTATGTGATGTTGCGTGTGATATCGCAATCATGACAAATCTTGAACTGGTAATTTACTGCGACAAATACAATGCAGCCGAGTACTGGATGTTATCGTTTGATAGAAGGCACTCCTTAATTAAGGTTTGGTGTATATATTTCGCGAAACGTGTTTGAAAGTTTGTCATATTGACTTGCAAATTATCATAATAATTACTGACCGTTTTTATTTCACCCGCGTTTCCAACACAGAAAATAAAATTACATGATGTCGTTGGGCTGAAATACATAAATGTAGTTAGTAACTTTACGTATAATTTTCTTTAATGTTTTAATATAATTGAATTTAAGTAAAACGAACAAAACAACATAGTTTGATACATTACCTAAACAATATATTATACAATAAATACTTTGTGTAGAGTCTATGTGCTTTACAATCCAAATGGTCAAACTCTGGTTGTTTCATTCGGTAAATAGTTGTACGCATATACCAATAAAGCATTATAGTTCTTCCAATCTAACTGATGTGATGGTAATTCCTTCCCGAACATGCTGTCCGATTCATTCGTTCTATTATTTCATTTCCCGTTGCATGATATTGCGTAGTTGTACTTTTTTCGTGTTGGTCAATTTACGAGGCTACCCGATTACCTTAATTTAAAATTGAGATCCTTGATCGAAATGGACATATTATGATATGTCGAAATATACAGGAACGTTATTACATAAGGTCTCGGTGGTGTTTTTCGATGTTTAGTTCTTTTCATGGAGGATTTTGAACGTTTTAAAGTGGTCCGTGATAGCTGAAACATTTAAATTCCTCCTATTGCTGGTTCAGTTGTGAAAAGGTATTTGCAAATTATTTCTAAAGAACATGTAGTTGTGGTATTAACTTGAGCTACCCTGGTGTTCATAGACAACTTTCTCTCGAGATATCGATCACATAGGCTTACAAATTCGTCCACGTAGTTCGTTATCAAGACATAATTTATCTTTTCCTGAGTAGTGAAAGCGGGCTACCTCTACCTGTATGTAATTATACATAATGTATCATTATGCAGATTTATCAAAACTCCAGTTATATGTACTTTTGAAAGTACTTGTTGCTTTATTACTTGATCGGCTTCATGTACAAATGTGCTGAATACTCTTCTTTTCATTTTCATTTTTTAAGTGCCCCTATTTTATCGTCTTTTATATCATTTACGTGTGCGCTTATTGGTATTCATTTATTTATGGCAGTACTTGTATGTTGGTTGAACAGCTTAATCATCTAGTTTCACTGTGTTATCTTATATATTACCACTCTCTGTCTGTCCTTGTTTGAGAGGGTACCTGGCTTGGCTGTTGGATGAACGATTGGTAATTTGATATGCTATAAACTCCTAACGGGCACACGGTGATTTTTGTCATATCTTTATTCAGGTAGACCTTGTAGTACCCCTTTTTATGTCGATGGTAGCAAATTATTTTCTTAGGTGTCATATCTCCAGGACCTCTACAATTCATGCTCAAACGCATGTATCATAAACATATCAAATATCAAACAGCCAAAAGCCTACACGCATCATTAATTTTCCATTTGCCATCCTGACTTTTACAACGTTTAATGACCATTAATTTGGAATTGAAGATAATACCTGCTGCTTGTTCAAGATGTTGTTGTTCTTCGCTTATCATTCTACAATGTCGTTGTTTGAAGATAGTTTGAAATTCGACAAGAAGGTATGTTCTATCTTCGATGAGGTTGCCCTTGCAGATGTCAGTATTACTGGTAGATATTATGATTCTCAAGTGGAAGTTATGTTTTTCAAGTTTGCAATCTTTACCCCTTGTTTTTCTGTACGTCTCTTCTATTTATCAATGGGTATTTCTTTCATTTATTTCATGAATTTTTCTTTTTAGATTTCATTTCAACATGTGAAAGTTCCTCGTCGTCTTCCGTCGCTGTCTGAAGTTAAACTATAAATGCTCTTGAAGGAATTGTCAGTGTTATGGTGATAGGTTTGCAGAAAATTGTTTGTTCTTCCAATATTTGTAATGTATGACATCTGTAGCAACGTCAATGTATTCTGGTAAGTATGACTCTGTTGACTCCTGTATGGTTGCCTCTGTTGTCCCATACTTCACTCCTCTGTCAGTGTATATTTCAATGTCTAAACTTTCATTGGGTCGCAATGTTACCTTCTCTGACATAGTATGTTTTCTTCTCTGACATAGCACTTCGTACTACATCTATCAGGCTCTTATTCTTCTTGTGCCCTATGTTACGTACACTAATGCATATTCATGAAAGGAACCTCGGGTCGTGAAGTATCGCTTGTTGTTGAAAGTGGTTCTGGCATTATTCTACCAGTTAATTAATGATGATTGTTTCTAGTACAACTGGGATCTTATCGATATGTCTAGTGTCTCACGCAAAAAAATAAATAAGGATAAGTCCCACTATTTTCTTTATTCCTTCTTAACCTTTAATACACTTCTATCCCTTTTTTATAGGGTTATAAATTTTCATCCGCCTATCAAACGTGTAAGATGTGCTGTACTGGTTGTACATCTACATCCGAAAGGTGGTGGTTAAGACTAAAGTGCGAAAAGCAGCAAAACGCCTAGCTTTAGCAATAAAAATGATTATAAGCAGAAATATGATTGTAATTGCAATTATAAATTGTTTTTCAATGTGAACCTTACAAGTAATAGGTAAAAATCCGGGCTTTCCTCAAAAAACCATACATGAAACATTAACGTCTCCTTATAAAGCCGATTACTACAAATGCAAGTTTTATAACATGTTTAAACTCGTTATTCAATATACACGTGACAACAATTAAGTATTAAGGAAACGTTTTGATGTATACAAATGAGTATTGTTTTAACATTAAAATAATATGATTTACACACATTTATTTCTACAACCATGATTGTGCCATACCACGGTTAGGTGCTCTCATCATGGTCCACAATATAATAAAATGCAAAAGATACAATCATATCAATGTGAATGCAGCACAATAAAAACTACTATAGAAATTCAACGAAATAACATAGAATACCGCACAGGGAATGCATTAATAAGGAAATTGAATATGAAAGTACAAATAAAAACATTATTTACCACGTGTAACACACTCTTGTACATTCGAACAAGTCTGCGTTTTATTGTTTTTCGTTTGTGTTATTGATATCAAAACTTTTTCTTTAATTGTCTGGCCCACTGATATTCAGAACTGTATTAAAGCGTGCATTTCTTTCTTCGTATGACAGTTATCCTTTGGAATCAAAGCCAGGTTTGCGCTGTGGAAATATCGAAGAAAGCGAATAATCTCCCATATTTCTTTTTTCGTCCACATTTACAAGAATATTATTCAAGTGAAATAAATGCGGCCAGTTCAGAAACATTCCAGGTAGTGGCTGTTTTGAGGATTTGATTGATACTTGAAGAATTGTTGTTTGTTAAATTTCGAAAGATTTTACCACGCTGTATTGGATTTATTACATTTCTTTGCAATAGGTACACTTTATATGTAGGAGGACATCTGCGCCTGTTCCCAAGCCTGAGCATCCCCGTTTTTAAATTACGGCTAATATTTACTCTTGCGTGTCCTTGTATGTCTGCTCGGTGGTGTCCTGATGTTCCGAACATTTTCTCTGATGTCCATTCTGCTTGTCATCGGATAGTAGAACTTCAACTTTCATATATTTGTTTAAATCAGGTTTTAGATTTTCGTGCATAACAAATGTGTGCACAGGGAAATCAGCCTTATACTGTGTTTCCATGTTAAACTTTCTTGTTTGCGATTTTTTGTTTTTGTGTTTTATGTCTTTGGCGTTCACTCTGTGCCACTAAACGGGGTTTATGTCTAAACGTTTGGCTTGTTTCTGTAGTTTTTCACATAAATATTTATGTATTTTCTCATGGCCTGTTGTTCGTCTGTTTTTGCTGTTGAACTAGTGTTGATATATGTCGGGCTGAATCAGATTGGATGTACATGGGTCGTGCGCCTGACAACTGATAAAGTTTATCATCTCCGTCACAAATGGTGTCCGCTCCATATCTCTTGAACCGTTAAAAGAGCTGTTTGTCTAGGGCAATCATGTGAATGATGTAAATTTACCCATGGTTTAAACACGTACGAATTATTTTATTTATAACAGGATGGTTAGGCTTTTGTCAATTGTGAAGGAAATCATTATTTTGCATATTTTGTTTTATTATGTTACGTCCCTTGAAGGCAGTCTACATATTTATATAAATAAATAATGCAGTGCACTCATTCATTATTTGTTTTTTTAGATATAGGTGATATACTTGGACTAAAGATACAAATAGGCAGCTGCTGAGTACATCGTTAGACATATGTTCAATGTTTCTAAAGACTAATTAAGAAATGGTTATTCTTTCTGTCATTTAAAATATTTGATATATAGGCATTCTTTTTGTACTGTCCATATGTTTCTCCATCCTAGTCGGATTTCATTTTGTGACAGAAGTGACCATTATGGCATGAGGATGTGTCGCTAATAAGACCCTGGTCAATACCTTTATATTTTACTATGATCACGATTCTATCTTTAAGATCTAACACTGAAATCAACATTCTTTTTTGTTTATTTTCGGATTTTTTTTTGGTATTTTCTTTCTTATTCTAAAACCTCCTTTTTTGGAAAGAGTGTTTGCAATGTCGCTAGCCTCACGCAAAGTGCTGATTGCTTATGACATAACTATCACTTCCAATTCGGCTCGTGGAGAAACAGTTTTCAAAGTTTATTGTTTATTATTTACTCGTGTTTAAGTGTAACCATTTTGTGACCGTTCCCTAATGAAATTTGATTAATGCATCTATCTTCCAAATAATAGCATGTTAAGCACGAAATATTGTTTTAATTGAACATCCCATGAATACATGCCACAATAAAAACTTGTCCACACTTTCTGAATGAAAATTGGAAAGTTCGAACGTGTAAGCAAACATATTGGAAAAACAGTTGTTTTTTTAGTTTAAGAGTTTGTTTCATGATACATGGGTATTTAGAAACCTTCAATATCGAACAATATTCAGTTAATTGTTGTGTGAATTTTCCGGGAAATTCGTACTACAGAGTCATACAGTTTAAAAATATATTTGATAGATGATGAGACATTGAATTTATAGTAAACAGTTGTATAGGTCTTATTTGTTTTGTACGATAGCAAATGTTTAAACATTCACCTTTCAGTTCAAGAAAGCGTTTGAAAAACAGAATTTTATTTTTCTTATTAACGATTAATTCTGACTTTTTTTCAAATACATCTTAGATAAAACATATGCAACCTTTTTTAGAATATTAAATTTTTATTTTTAGCAGTACTTATTATGCCTCCGAAGTGCGACACATAGTACTGGGACCGATAGTCCGTCCTTCATTCCGTCCCGACGATTACTGGTTTCAAGAACTTGCAAATGCTTAGGACTAGTGACCTTTAACTTGGTAAGCAGGTTGATCATACCCAGTATATGAACATTGATCATCATTTAAATGAATTCTGATATATATATATATATATATATATATATATATATATAGCATATTGTTACATTTTTACCTACATGCATGTTTAATAATGCTTTATATCTCAATTGAAAGTACAAAAAAACATGAATTGACATCCACTCGATCTAGCAGTGACATTTTATCTTTGTGTTCGTACTTTGATCTTTAAAAAAGGTAAGCGATCAGCATTACAAAACTGTGGGAGGTTGGGAATCTGCCTATATACCCAAATGCTTATGGATACCTGTTCAATAAGGCTATTCGGGTCATTTATCGCGTTTCTGTGACAGTGCTAGTAAAATTGCATTTGCATCGGTCTCACTTGCATCTGTCTCTTTTGCAACAGTCTCTCGTCTAACTAATGTTTATACTGATGTTCAAGTTTACTTGTTGCATTCAGACTGTGTTTCTTACTTTAAAACAGAGTGTACATTTCGCGTATTTTAATGAAAGCATCAAAGTTGTTTTTGCATTGACAAGTAAGTTTCAGCCACTTTAAAATGCTTGACAAGATTTAGCAAATCGGTCTTATAATCAATTTTTTTCTCCTGGAAGGCTTAACTAGAAGGTTATCAACGTTAAATTACATAGATGTTTTCGCTAGTATTAACAACGAAATAAGTAGCTATATAATTATATTACTGGAATGTGAAGCAAGACAGCATTCAATCTGCAAAGAAAAATCTACTTCCAAGACTGATTCAATAACCAAATGAACCAGAGAAATATACATCAGCAACCTACTTTAAACAACAAAAACATGCACTGACTAACAATTTTCAAACTTAATGTCATAATAGTAATGTAAAAATTTCAATAACTGGAATGAAAATATGAAATAAACAAAACTATATTCACTCTTCTTTGTATTGCACATGAAGTAATGTAGTATTGAACACACTTTATCTGCACTATTCATATCCAACATCTCTTTCGGGATTGTTATTTTTGAAGGTTGAAATGTATTTCTCACAGAATAATTGAATTAAATCCAATGTTTTAAAATGGTATATTAATAGTGAAAAACTTTTGAAAGACGTTTTGAAGAAACTTTAATTTTACCAAAGACCAAAGAGCGAAAAGAACCGCGTGTATTCTGGAACTCCTACGCATTAGATAAATAGAAACTTCTAGAAAAGTCTAAACAAATACATGCTAAAATATCATCCGGAAAAAAACACTTATTTAATGCATCTGCATCACCACCAGAACACTAGATTATTTAACATAAAAGTACTGACTTTAAAATACATTTACTGATAGAAAATATGATAGTTCGCAAGATCATTTGTTCACCTGTATTGGTACAAATAATTAGAGCTTTATGGAGTTTAAACTTTTTGCATTTGAAAATTAATTTAAATAATGTTTTCGGTAAAACTTTAACATGACTTTGTACTTTTGAGTAGGTCCGTTAGCATTTTAAGCTGTCCTCTATTTTCCTTTATTAATATCTAAAAAAAAAACAATACAGATGCAAACATTTGACACAATTCACAAATATAGCATTGAAACAAATGTATCAAGAACAACTAGATTGAATAGTGTTGTCCATGACTACATGTTAAATTGTTACGCTTACGGTTGGCCTCTATTTGTTTCAGTTCACATAGAGCAATGTCGGTCATGTACCCTTTTGACGATGTAGACCATTTCAACACTGTTTTACAGATGCTAATGCGATGTTGCGTTAAAATAAAAAAGAAACTTTTGCCACTGTTTGTGACTTACCTTGGCTATAAAAGTCTGGATCATTTTCTTACGAAAGAAAAGGCACATATATTGAAATTTCAATTTGCCTCTTTGCCAACGAACCAAGATATATTATATCCAACCACAGCGGCATCAACAAATATCGAGCAATGGGACATGTCCTTACTCAATTGTGTGTTTACTCACATTCAAAGAAAACTCATTATCGATGAAATCCCAAATCCAATAGATTCAGTTATTAAGAAAAGTAAAGCTCAAGTGCTTGCAATAACAGTGGGTCAAGAACATGAAGAAAAACTTTACCCTCAGTCAGGAAAGCCAACAAATGTTTACAAGTGGAATATGTCCTTATGTTCTTGTATTTTCTCGGTGGTGTGCCCAAAACCACAAACCCTACTTGTCAGAATAGCAGAGTCCTTGAATAGCTTGGGAGAGATGAGAAACAGTCTTTGTCACATAGACATTCCGGAGATGAAACCTTTAGTTTACGAAGAACACATAGCTGTTTTGAAAGATTTCATTAACTCAGGCCAGGCTTATATACGGGACGTTGCTTTTGAACCTGAAATTAATGAGAGCATGTGTGACATTGAATACGGAAAAATGAGCCGCTATATTCTGGCCGATCATAAGCACCTTCAAGAATCTTATGCCAACGATAGAGATATTAGTGAAAGGTTAGACAGCATTGATAAAGGTAAATACTCGTTCACAGTAAGAAGAAAAGAATCATTAGATATCAATTCTGTTTCGAAAATAATCTGGTCAAACTCATTTTGTTGTTGAGTTATTTAAATAAGTAATCGTGAATTATTTACTATCTTAATTTTATGTTTCAGGTTTACAAAAGCTCACATGTCAAATACAGGAGGAACGAGGTTATTGATATATTCGAATACATTATATTATAGAATTTTGATTAATGAAATACTATTAAGAACATATTTTGATGATATGTTTAGATTTCAATATAAAAAGACAACTAGTAAGTTGTTGTCTTGATAATCGATCGTAGGAAATGCATTACTTAATCTAAATCATAGCTTATTATTTTATTCAGCGGAGTTAACACTGATGTTGTTTTTCGCTAAAATAAAAGATGACGACAAGAATAAACTCTATTCACGGTTTGCTGAAATTTGTACACAGCTAGTAGAAAACAATGCACCAGAAATTGTTGGAAAAATAAATCCAGATTTCAGAGACCTAATCATCCATTCAATCTTTGAGACCTGGAAGATCTGAAACAATCCTTATGGTACGTATGCTTACATGGAAGGTTATCTAATATTTTGTACTGTCTTCATTATGCCCTGTTTTTATCATCATTCGGATTCTTTTTCTTCTAAACTGACAATAATTTCTGGTTTAAGGAATTTCTTTGAACTTGAAACATGGACAAATGACAATAATTATGATGTTCAATAAAGTGCACGTAGTATAACGTATAAACATTTGGAATTATTTCCAATGTGTTTCACCTTTTTCATTTGTTTTCAAATGGATGTAATTATATTTGGCGTTGTCCGTCCGTTCGTCGGTCTTCTCCTCCGTTCTTCCTTCCAGAGCCATTGCGATCTATCTATTTAAACAAGATATTAATGAAAACGTACGTTAGGTGTGTATAACCATACTGAGGTGTTGCAGGTGCGAGATTCATCAGAAGCGAACTGTTTATAGTAGAATAATTGCACTTTTAGTTACCAGAAAAGCTTGTACATTTCTGTCATTTCAAGCGTTAGCGCTTTATGGGTAAATTGATATTTTAAAGCGGAACATTCAAGAGCGCATGAATGCCCCCGAAAAGAATTTCAATCCATTTATTCACAATGTTTTGCACACTTATTGTTATACAATTGTCCCCAACTATTTAAAAAAGGTTCAATTTTACATACGAAGGGAAAATACACGTTACTGTACCAATGAATGGAAGAGCGAAGTATCGCCTCCTTTTTAACCGTTTCACACAAATGCAATTATATCAGTACGTAGAAAAATGTTCTTTTATTTTGTCTCGTATTTTTATCTTTATTTTATCTTTAAAAACAATTAAAAGGAAATCTGATTCACATCTTTCATTTAATGACTTCTTTTTTAAAATATTGACATAATTTACCTATTAATAAAACTCTACAATTGTGTGCTCGCACAAGGGAAAGAAAATAATAATAATTTCAAGTTTACCTCCAGTTGTATTCAATATTTATGCAAAAAGCTACAGAAACATGCTCAGTAGCAAAAAGTTTAAACATAAACCCGGTTTAGTGGCAATGGGCAAACGCCAAAGACATAGAACACAAAATCACAAACAAGAAACATAGAACATCACAAAACTCTACAAACAGCACAGTGCATAAATACTATATATATATATATATATATATATATATATATATATATATATATATATATATATATAAATAATTGGAACGTTAACAAGAATTGTTAGGTACCACCTTGAAACGGTCAGTAAAATGTAAATTTACTGGGGGTTTAAACCAGTTTATAAATAAAACGCAAAATGTAAATCTTATCAAAGTATGCATTAACTTGAGGAAACTTATCAATAAAACAAATAATAATAATAAACGAAAAGTCACCTTCATGCTTCACGACAATTCGTTTTCCATCATTTCTATTCATTTTCTTGAAAAATCCACACGTTTGATCCGAATTGGTTCAGAACGAATCACTGACACTCTTTCTTTTCATGTCTTGAATTTCACAATTCAGTTTAATTACAGTGAACTCGTATCAAGTGGAACCACCCTCAGTTCTAAAATTAATGAATACCTTGTACTCTTGATGTCGAATTATATCAACCGTGAACAAAATGTAAAAATAATACAAATTTGCCGCTTTGTTTGTATTGTTTTCAATGTCAACGCTGAATAAAACCCCGCCCTGTTAGTTTTCACTGGTTATAGCAAACTAGCATACTTAAATCCTATCCTATCCTCTCTTCGCGTTTGCCTCCCTTTTAAATTTTTAAAAAAACCGTTTGGACGGATCAATAAATTGTGATTTCGTAGTTAATACTGCACTCCGTTCATTTCGATTCATAAACGAAAATTGAATTCACATGTGAACGTTCCACAGGCACTAACCGCAAAACTGATAATCGCATACTCATCAATCCCTTTACAATTGTGTTACTCAATATACTCGTACTAACATAAATATCAATTGCCCTTTTACACACCAGTTCTATCGTAAGGTTTGAACTTGTTAATATGCAGTGTATAACGCATGTGTTTTACTAACATTTGCATTACAAAATGGTCGCCGATATTATTTCGCCGGTGATTAGTCGGGGGCATCTATGCGATAATGAACGTCACCGTTTTTGTATAGAAAAGTACTAGAGAGTGTCAATATTGAAACTTAAATTGATTGGTATACAGTGTTGTGATGAGTGTGAAAATTTAACCTGGATCGAATCAGCTGCTCAAGAGTTATTGCCCTAAAATTAAACAAGCTAAGTCGTTTCCGTTCCGTCGAATATTAATTACAGATTGTACGGAATGAAACGTGTATAACATGACCATTACTACGATGCAATTATGAGCCCGCAAGCTTTGCTGCCATCGGCTAAGTAAGCTGTTGTCCCTATTAAAGAGCTTAAACATCAACTCTTCCAAAACCGATAGGTAAAATGTACAGCAAATAATTAAGATGACCAATTCATCCAATGCTAAATTGAACCTGAAGCGCCCCCCCCCCCCCCCCCCCAAAAGAATAAAATTTAATGTAGTGCCCACTCTACCTTTTCCTGCTAAACTGTGAATTAAATATGTTAGATAGTTGTACAAGTCCTGAGATATAAATGGACACTTTGTTCTACGTGTTATTTGATTCGATTTGCTAATATTCCATTGAATTGAATTGAATTGTTCTCCAGTAAGGCTATGTAGTTTTGACTAAACCCTAGTATTTATGGACAGTAGTAAAATCATAATTTTAATATCAACTAAAATAATAGCAACTATATTTTTCCTTGGATAGCTTGTATAGTTTCCGTTCAAACTTATTCAAAACATTGAATTGCATGCAGAACTGTCGTGTCCATAACATTGGTGGCTTTAACAATTAAAGCTTTGATAATGGTTGTATAGCAATTATTGGCAAACGGCCCTTTTTTAAACTATGCACCTGGAGTCAAAGGTTTCTTAGTCCCACGTGTCACAAAAATAAAGAAAGCAACCACTAACTCTTGACAAACAAATGACTTCCATCGGAATTTCCTCTGATGATATGACATTCCTTATCAAATTGATATTAATTTTCTTATTTACAAATGACTTCGTTCAATGTTATTTGGACCATGTATGTAATTTTAAAACTTGCTTTGTATTCCAGCAATTATCTTACATGTCATTGCCATTGACAAGATTACCTACATTCTTGTTAATGAACATTGGTTCTCTGTCGATCGATAAATTGCCAGTTTGGCGATCTTGTTTCCGAATTCACACCGTGATTTATTGACGTAAGAAATGCAACAATGCATCCCGAAGATGAGGTATAGATAAATGTTCAACCATATTACTGCAAATTTACAGGTAAAGCTAATGGGATTGACTCCAGCTCAATGCTGTGCATATTGCAGTTGTTGAGCCAAAGGTTGATACCCTTAGAAGAAAACCAACAAGGTGGCAGTGTTCGGAAGAGTCTTGAATAGAAGATGACGAATAGTCAGCATGATATATCCAATGCCCGGTTAGTATAAACTTGTGTGCTTCGCAAATTGTTGATATAATTTATGAAAGCGCAACATGTATATGGGTCTTAGGGCAATTATTAAATTTGAATTTGGTCCACATCTTCCGTTCAAACACGTTAAAATTTTATATCGTTGGGTCCGTTCAATGTAATTATCTAAATTCACATTTAATTCACACCGGCACTGATTCGTGCAGTGCGATTTTCACTGTCCGGACTGAAAGCACACAGCGTTTGATATGAAAGAATATATAAACAGTGTCAAATATATTATTTAACGATCAACTGCGGAAAAGCATCATTGTTCAATATAGACGATCTACACCATTTAAGTAAAACAATTTACTTAACCCTATTAAACTTTTAGTCAATGTTAAAAAAAAATGCGCCTCTTGGGAGAAAAGAAATTATTTTAACTAGATGATATTTATACTACGAGAATAATTGTTCTTGAAACCTTTTGAGGACAGATTGAATACAGTTGTAAAATTCGTTATTGCATGTTTTTTTTATATTACATAAAGTTGCTTAATAAATAACCGCAAGTGTTCCAATAAAAATAATTTTCAAAACCATGTTCTATGTTAAATACATATAAAATATGTATAATTTGTATCCTTTCTAAACTGGCCTTGCCCGCGTTGAAGCACAATCACAAAGGTAAACGTCTCCTTTTCATTTTCGACTTGTTTTGTGAGGATTTTAAAAACATAATTAGCTCAGGTCAAATTTCTTTTACATATCTTATTAAATGTAATCTTGACACCGGCTGATGTGCAAATAAGTAAAGACGAGATAACATCCAGTAGCGTATGAAGCCGGGTCGTGGTCGGGACCTTTTATATACGTCACTCGGATTAGGGTAATGGTTAGGGTAAGGTTTATTGACCGTCCAAAGGTGGTACCTAACAATCCTTGATAAACACATCTAGTTTTTATAATATAGTTTATATGCATTGTGTTGTTGGTGGAGTTTTGTGCTGTTGTTCCATGTTTCTTGTTTGTGATTTTGTTGCGTTTGTGTTCTATGTCTTTGACGTTAACCCTTTGCCATTAACCGGGGTTTATGTTTAAGCATTTTACTACTGAGCTTTTTATATAATTTTCATATAAATACATGGTATACTACTGTCCATAAAAGATCAATGTTTTTGTTACTGATCAATCATGAATGCATTATATTTGTTTAAAAATGCAAATGTATTTGTTCTTTTAACTGCCCAAAAACAGTACCATCCGTAAATTCGAAATGAAAACCATTTAAAAAAGGAACTATTATATTTATCTTGGTTTCCTACCCGTACGTTTTGCACCGGTTACTTTCCTTCGCGATAAAGCTTCCTCCCCTTTGGAAACAAGCGGAGAGATATATAAGAAATAAACTTAAGAAATAAATTACAGTTACCGCTACTTTAAGTGTCTCAATCAATTAATGAAAGTCTCCATTTTTATATGACAGCATCAAAACAATTTATTTACTATGAAAACTCTTATTTATAATTTTAAGGGTCATAGCGATCAACTTGAATTTAGGCAGCCATCATAGACGAAATTTAGGTTAGCCCTAAGCTTTTTTTTAAACCTTATCATACATTTGTATCATCAGGAAAAACCATTGTTTTAACCTAAAGTGCACAATATGGTGTTTTTGTCACGATATGACTGGACTAATGCTTGTATATCTGCTTTATATTTCAACCGATTCGAGATCAATTGCTTTAAAAATATTGTATTCTTTTTACGGTCTAAGGCAGCGAGTAATTGTATTTGTCAAGAGCCCAAGAGTAAATAAAGTACGCAATACACGTTTCGCTTAGGGATTCTCTTACCGGTTGGTAAACTGAACAACAGTTTTATTTCATTCAAAAGAATGGGGCATTTATGCGACGTTAAATGCCCTAGGTAAAGCTAGCGCACTTAATGGGAAATGCAAGTTTGACCTTAGGTATTCAAGATCGCATAAATGCGTCAGAAATAAACTTGTAACACGCTTTATGGGACTCATTGCAATTGAAAACAATGTTATTTTAAGGATTTGGCTAATATTATATCGTAACAGTTCACTTTTTTTCTCATTTACATTGCGAGATACTCCAATAAGCCATTTAAGAGGGCAACTTGTGTACGTTCTCCTAACTGGTTTTATTCTGAACAAAGATACATGTGAAACGAGACATGTTCAAGGTGAACTTTACGATTAGCCATTGTCCGTCACCAAGATATGGCTTCAAAAACAGCTAGGTCGATTTGGCTTATACATTTCAGGAAACATCCTGACGCTTGTCCCTTCACAATGGTTCAAAATGTTTCTGCCAATGGCAACTAAGGAAATATTGAGCTAAACAAAAAACAACAATACTTTTTTATTAAGCATCTAAACGTCTAAAATATGTTTCGCCTATAGAATACACATTTTTGGACGTATGCAAGAACTTTGCAATATTTTATGTAACGAAGCGCAATGAGAAGTGGATATTTGGTTCAAAATATGCTTTGTGGTCCTTTAACAAGTGTAATCTTTGAGCCAAATTGCCCCCACCCGTTAAGAGACCACCCGTTTTAAATACGTTTGCAGACATGTTCAAAAGCAACTTTAAGATTCGTCATCTCATTAACTGCAATGGCTTAAAACATATCTTTTTGTTATAAACATTGTCAACTTTTACCCTACAAAGTTCGTTAAAGGTATAAAACTGGCCTCGACCTAGGGGCAACTTGTTTTATTTAGACATATTTTATATAGACACGATTTTTTCGTTGCGTATATTTTATATGCCTGCGTCCGCATCCGGTTGTAGTTATTCAGAAAAGTAACCGCACGTGTACTTATTAACGGCGTTTTCAAAGTCTTTATATATATATGAACACCTTCTTAACAGACCAGGTACATGTATTGTACTTATTTCCAACTTATTTGGGTAAGATTTGATTAGCATTATCACATTTCCTTTTTTTACATTTCGACATTTCATGCCACTTGGCTATTTCTGTACGAACTCAACATGAATGTCCATTTGTAGTTGCTCTTAGCGAGTGCTTTAAACGAGTTAAAGAGTTTTATCAGAGTGGATACCTATATGGTGTGGTACCTAATACAACACCTTCTAAGTGATACATCGCCTACTACATAATAGTGACCAGAATCAGTCGGAAAACGGTTTTTTTTATCGACTTTAGGGCAAATTTGCAAGTATTTTAATTGATTTAATGAGTTTTCCCTGAGTGGTTAGTAATCTAATATGGGTAGTACTAAACCTACTAGTCTGAAGTCCGCAAAATCCCCTCAATCAAGTGTCAGACTTAACGATTTAAATAGTTTCCATAGGGTTATGATCTATATTTGGTGAGGCAAGGGGCAAGGTTTATTTATGATGCGTACCAGAACCAGTGAAACTCGTTAATCTAGATATATATCATTTGTATGTTTAGGATGCTATTATTAAGTGTACAATTTGGAATTGTAAAAACATACCCATTAAAACCGAGAAAGTAAGTTACAAACCATTACCCCCATAACATATAACAATGTCGTTATATGTTACTTCTATAAATTTAACAAACTTTTAGTTTTAATCTGATGATAGTAGGAAAATAGTAAATATGTTCATAAACGTGTATTTCCTTTTTTCAGGCAACATAATGATGAAATCCCAAGCCCAAGCCGGATGCTTCTTCTCTTGATGCAACATATTGCCAGCCATGCTCCCAGGATGGGGAAATCCTCTCAGCAGAGGCATACTGTAATGTCTGCGAGGAGTTCATGTGCTGTACTTGCTCAAATGTACACAAGAAACAAAAGATATCAAAGTCCCACACAATTCTTGACAAAAGCGACATGCCTACTTCCTTGATAGGCATTGCTACCAAACAAGGTATATCTTTTAACATAATTTGTTCATTTAAGAGTCATTTCTATTCATTTAACTGTTTATCGATATTTATCAAGACAATGAAAAAGTTGACAAGGTGATAACATGTCTGCTAGATTTGATACCATTCATACTCGGATGTGTCGGCTGTCGAGAGTGATAGATCTCTTTTCAAGTAAAGGTCACCATAAAATTGACCTGACAACAATAGGTCATCTACTAGCATCTACTGGCCATGGGCAGATGCACTTACACAGTTTGAAGGCAATAAGCTATTCCAATACTATTAATCGGAAACGAAAAACCTCTTTTATTTTTTATTATACAATTACCATGACCCTGACCAAAATATCAATATGCGTTATCTCCTTACAATGTACCTACTGAGTTTGAAGACTTACTAACAGATTTATTGGAATAGGAGAACTTGAAAACTATTGAAACTAATGCGTTTGACAAAATGACGTTTCTCTGGGTCAAATATAATGACAATATAAAGATAAAAATCTTGCTCCGAATATGAGAATTTATCGAGATCGCCTCATTCTAGTATAGAAAATCATATAAACATATAAACATAATGTTTTGCAACCCAAAGCTCTCTAATAATCTCTCTGTACAAGGAAGAGCATCTGCGAAATGTACTGTACACAAAGAAGAAAAAAGGATCACAGCGTCATTAAATGATGTGAGAACACATACAAAAAATAGATATATAACAAAATCATGTTTTGTTCATTTTTCAGAGCTGAAAATTGACATATTTTTTTAATTAACATTTTTCCAAATACGGCTGTTATCACATGGATGCCTCTTTTCCTTTAAATTCAGAAACACGGAAGAAATATCACTGTGTGTTTGTTTACAGACCAAGGTTAATTACGACTGATAAGTTTAACATAAAAATAGCCATGTTATTTTGACGATATGAACAATAAGGTCTTGTTGTTCGAATATATAATATACAGAAGACCATCGGGGACAGAAATGATAAAATCTTCATCTTTTCACATATTTGTTTCAGTGAAATTCGGTCCACACTGTTTTTTCAATGATGGTGATTAAATAAATTGAACAGAGATCCGTCGAAAAAAGTAACCTATTATGCATATCAATATGACCCAAGACTTCACCAACGCAATCGTTTCAGCCTCTTTTGCGTTATCAAGTTTTTTCTTAGATATAACCTTGCGACTTAGGGCATAAGACAATTAGTCCGACCAAAATTTCATACGCATTGTCTATAATTGTGGCCTCTATTGAGTGAATTAAATTTTTTCTAAGATTTGACTTAGTGGCATAGTATTTATTGAAATGACTCATGTTCTTACTTGATTTAATCTAAATAAAAACAATCTCTCTGATGTTTCAAAAAATCGGATGGTACTCTACGTGTTTTTGTTTTTAGTTTCGACCTAAGTTTTAACCAAAAATGACCCTAATTGTACTTTAAAAAGATTTAATCAGAACAATCATTCTGACATATAATAAAATTTCTGGTTAAATATTTTGACCTTTTTTGCGTAAAAACACGGATTTTGACAGACGATGAAAAATGACGACGGACAACCTTACCTAACCTTAGTGCAATAACTCAAAAATTGCATATAGAAATAGAAGCAGATATTGAGTTCTTGCACTAAGGAGACGAAGTGTTGTAGTGCCCATCTGTAGTCATAAAGGACACGGGTTCAATCCCTGCTGACGCCATTATTCACATATTCACAATTGTAAATTTACAGACATTCTAGACCGGTCACCTTGATATGTTTGACATAATTTTCTGAAAGGTTTTCATATTTGATTTTGTTAAAACATCAGCTAATGTTTCTTACATTGCTGGCAAGTTAACCTTTACATGATGACTAAATCAATAGCATTGCACAAATAAAAACAAAATTAAAAACGTAACTATTACACCAATATGCTTCCTGTATTACACGTTTAGAGTTGAATTGTTAAACCATTATCTGTGATAAAATCTGCACACCAGTATACTTTTATTGTATGACGTGTCAATCGATGTTTTGCAATTTTCGATATATCATATGGAATGCATTTTTATCTTTAAGACAAATGACACGAATAAGAGAGTCTTTCCCTTCAACCTAAACGAAACGAATCTAAACAGCCAACCAAAACAAATGGCAGCGATAGAACAAAACAAAAGAAGTGTTCAGTGAGCATTCGTTTGATCACAAGGTGAGGTCAAGACCGGCCTCACGCAGAAAGAAAGCGACAGCACCCACAGACAGAAATGCAATACAATGGGAAACTTTAGGTGTACGTTGGGAAAAGGCTAGATGAAATTTGTCGAAACAGCTTCCAACAAAGATCATCGGAAAAGACTCATGTGCAATTCTCATAACAAAAAAACACGATAAATATATCCATTTTCACTGTAAATATCATAATAAAAAGTTCATGTTATGCTGATGCCGTTCTAACATTTGATATTTTAGCTTTAATATATATATGTGTGTGTGTGTGTGTTTTAATATTAATCAATAAACATTTTGTGTTAATTGTTGTAGAATGCCGATTGGTGCATGTCAAAAGCAACTTCCTATATGAGCTTGTATATTTATTACCCATTTACGTTTGAACTTTTAAATCGCTCCTTACATATTACAAGTAATACATATTTGGTCACCAGTTCATGTAAGCAGAACTCATGAAAGGCAATGTTTGTCATTTTAGTTAAGTATAACGTTGAACTTTGTTACTTGCGTTTCAACAAGATCAACGAATTAAACTCGACTGGTTTTCAATGTCAACATGCATTTTATATGTAAAAATATTGTTTAATCGTAGGATGATGTGGTTTAAACCTAGCTTATTCCTCCATTGTTTAATTATAAAACTACATTTGTCGCTGTTATAATCCTTCCGTGTCATGAACATGCATTACCTGACTTAATATCAGTACTAGAAAAATATGATGTAAGATATTGAAGAGTTAGCTTTCGATTAATGCGCCGTGTTGAACAACTTCGGACCAATTGAGACCACCTTTGTTTAAATGAACAAATACCAAACAAGTGATTGGTATTTTTTATTTATTAAACCTTGTGTTACCTAAAGGTAACTTCAACTAAAGAAGTCTTTAACACTTGATCAGGATAAAGATTATAAGTTTCTTCCATGGCCGAGAGTGTAAGATAGGTTCATTCCGACCCGAGCGTAGGGTGTTTTGCGGAAACGAGGTTTACCCTTTCTTACGCGAGCGGCTATGGTAGATGCTTTTTCTCCCACCTCAGTTAAAAATAATTAAGTAAAAATGAGTTTTTTTGCTGGAACTCTTTTGTGCATAGTGAAAATAATTGCGTATGGATATGAGATAATTCGTGGTTGTCATGGATATGCGCGCAGTGATTCCGATTAAATCAATAGTAAAATCGGTCTTTAAAAAGTCCTAAGGAGAGTGAACCATTATTTCTTGAATGGTGCGTGAAAACTGTTTTATGGTGACATTCGAAGCGAGAAATAATTAACTAGCATTCTAAATATTGCCACAAGACAAGGTTTCCATGATGCTACAGACGACAGTCTTCAACAAGGGAGGTAATTACAATGTGGTGACCATTAAAAAGGAGTTCCATACGGGCATTTTATCTTTGCCCGTGGGCAAGATAAGAATACCTAGCATGGTTAAATTATTGGATGTACTTATCTGAGGTGGGAGGAAAGTTGTATCCATAATACTTCACATAATAATATATCGCAGTAAATAAATAAAAATGTTAAACATCCTGATATTATAAACACGACGTGTCCATATATATATATATATATATATATATATATATATATATATATATATATATATATATATATATATATATATATATATATATATATATATATATCTTTAATTCATAAAAATAAAAACAGTTTGTCTCATTTCAATTCCTCCATGCTTGTATACAATATCAGTGATACAATCACATTACATAATTTGCAGTCCAGACGACAACCTTTATATGGAACTGCAACCTATCTCTTCAAAAATCGGAGCTGCAACCTATCATTTTCTTTTCGTGCTCATATCTTTTAAAATCATTAAAATATTCGTTGCCAAATGCATATGCCTGTTATGTTTAAACAAAACTAAAGTGTTTTTTGCAATTTTCCCAAATTACAACCTCATGTTCTGCTAAATCCGAGCCAAAATGATAAATGAAACTGTAACCTACCAGTCGGATTTCGTACATTTTGGAAATATTGCAGAAGTGTTCTCGAGAACGGTTAAAGTTTCAAGGAAACATGGATATGCTAATTCACACTAAGTAGGTGGGCATATGATAGGCTATGTTAAAAAATAAAGAAACTTTTATAATTATATGTATTGCCTTGATTTTCAGCTCGAGTCGAGCGTTTTGGTGACGCCATCTTACACTGAAACCTACCATTTGGTCACGTGGATTCCCCGCCGTGATAGTAAGCAGCAGAAAAAAATGTATGTTGCCCTCCACAAGCAAAGCAATGAAAACAAAGTAGTTAAGGTGTATACAACAAGATAAACGGTGGTTATAATATATATATTTGTATGTCATGTCAGAAAGAATTCATACTATTTATATGCAAAAAATATACCTTGTTATTTCCTTACAATAATCAACTGTGCCAAGTTTATGTATGCATAATATAATTCCCTGTTTATGTAGTGCCAAATAAAATAGTGACTGTATGTATTGATATATATGTAATAGTTAATCAATATCCAAATGTGTCTATATTATGTTTGAATGACATATATATATCGATTTGTCGACTATTTTGCCATTGTTATATCAGAATAAAATATTTTTCAGGCCATTGTTTACTATTTCAAGGCCATTTACTATCGAAAGACGAAGTATATAACTCTACGTGAAAAGTGAAATGTCACAGTAATCGCAGGTGCACCCATGCTGAAATGCTATGAGTTTTCCTGTTAGTAGGTGCAATATTTTTGGGGCTACATTCGACACTATGTGTTGTGATGGGACTTGATGGAACGCGACGGGGCATTCCCTACTCCAATAAAACCCAAATATATGTTTATAAATATATATGTGGATTTTATGATGTATGTTTTAAAGATATAAATTGCTATTGTACAAAAAATGACATAATTTATTTCAATATCATGTTTTTCAGTAATGTATGTCGAAATATTTTTTTACCGCATGACATTATATTCCCCTAAAACGGATAGAAAACATCTTATTGAAATAAAGCTTTATTACTTGGTCACACAAACAATACTTAATAGTCTTAACTTTAGAGTGTCAACGAGAAAGTGAGTGGTGACGTTTTTACATGTAAGTATGATTTTTACGGGAAATCAAGCCTTTTATGTCCTAATGTAATTTATCATATCGTATAAATATAGATTTGAAGCTCTCTTCACTAGTTTATTGACCTAATCCATCTTATCAACGAGAGCGTAACAAAATTTCGTAAAACCAAGATATTCAGTTGATATGAAAGCGAGTGTTAGACATTGAATTAAAATTTACATAGATTTGAAAACCGTGTGTTAGATACACTTATTGATAAAAGGCCCTTATATCCGTATATTCACAGTTTTTTCTCTTCATCTGCATATCTTAAACTGATATCCTGAGGTATTCCTAGAGTGGTTTCCTTTAAAAACGATTTCTCATGAAGCACGTCATTCACAAGCTACTGGCCTAATCTTGTTTTTTTAACTGTCACTTATTATATAGAAATGAGAAGCTAACAACATGTTTTTTAAGGTAAATGATCGGAAACCAATATGTGACGCCCGAGTACTCCCTTTGTGTTTACAATGTTTTGCAGGCGACACAAACACGTGCTTTGGAGCATCAATATATTGTTGTCTCCATCTTAGTTAAGTTTTACCTATGAATTTTGTAATAAGCAAACAAACGTGTACATGTAAAAGTATTTCTTTCAAGTTGATGAAGGGCAATAGCCTAATTGTTTAATTCAGAAGTCATGGACTTTGATTTATCCTGTCACTTGCATTCAAATCGGCACAATAACAAGGTGCCGTGTAAATATTAGTCTATTAGGATAGTAGACTACGTGTTGTTTATCTACAGTCAGGTGGTCATGTGATCGAGAAAACGAACTTCTTTTCTATTCTGAAATGTCAGAGGAATTGCACAACTACTGCTTCAGAATTTTATCAATAGTTCAACCAACCTCAACAACAACTCACACAGAAAAGACATCACTCTGCAGGAAAAGGCCAATGGCAATGATTATTGGCCAGAAAATCTACATCATGTACAAAAGTCATGTGCACTTACCTCACTCGCAGATGCTAAAACGGTGCAACATTCAACGATAGTGAATTCCATTTCTGTGATGAATAACATAATCTCACTTACAACAGAAATCAAATATATCTTTGCCGGTGCAGTTTTGCACATCCAGCACTATATTTTTAAATATCAAAATGAATTAAATCCATTAAACATGTTTAGTTTTAGTTTATTTCATAATACATTAGACAAAATGAGTGTACACATTATAAAACGTACATTGTTATACAAATAAGTCGTAGGTCGTAAGACATGATTATTAACAGCGAAAAGAGGATATGTTTTCTAATCATAATACATTTGAAAAGTTTTTCGTAATTCGAACGCTTTATACACATACATCGCCAAATTTCTGTTAACAACAGGTTTTTGAGAGGTCATCAACTCAATAAACTTAAACATATTCCGTCTTTTAAAGTAAAATGGTTTGATATGCATTTCTCGTAGTTCAGCATACAATTGACATTCAAGTTAAAAGTGATACTCGTCTTCAAAATGTAACAAAATAGGCATGTTCTTTCATTATAAGGTGTTGCGGTTGATTTATGCCATCTACCTGTTTCGATGCTCAACATATGACTTGACAATCTTAACCTAGACAGTGCATATCTATATTTTGTTATATTTACATTACACAAATAGGGTTGTAATTCAAATAACGATACATGTACGTAATATCGAGCTCTACTAGACTCTCTGAGCTCAGACTGCCAAATTTGTATATAATTATCAGTAGCTCTTCTTTTTAACATACTTAGAAACAAATTTATGTCACCAACTCCTTCACTAAGCAATACATCATTAAAACCTAATGCTTGTAACAAATGTCTTACATTGTAAGCCCAGGACTTGCAATGTGGATTGTCCTCTAAGTGCATACAAAATTTATCATACATATGTTTAACATATTTTACAGTGTCCATTGTTACAATCTTTAACCAATATCGTATGAACATGTGGCGATTGTTTGTAAACACTCGTGATGTTGTACCAGGAATGATCTGTCTAATCTGTGACTTGCAAAATAGATAATGTTTGGTGACTGTTCCATGTGTTTGCACTTTTAGAACCCTTTTTTATGTTTTATATTGATATTGACGTATTTAAATGCAATTACTTTGACTATAAGCGTATTGAATACCAGCATTTAAACATGGACACCGAATGTACCGACGTCAACAGGAATACACACTTGTTTCCCCTTTTTAAAGGTACTTGATAAGTTTAAGGTACTTAATAATTTTCATAAACAAAGTAACAGGATAAATATAATACTATGTTAGTGCCGTGGATGTAGAAAGTTTATCTGGCTCGGCTGCGGAATTTATCGGGTGAGCTGAACTTGAACATCCACTGCACTACCATATATTCTCTATATACATGAACGTATTATCACTGGTAACATGTGCACTAAGTTCAAGTGAACATATTGACAAGGTAAGATATGGCCAGTCAAAAAGGGGACATAGCTCAACAATTAGGAAAGCCAGAGGTATATATATATATATTGCTGTATTGGTGTGTATTGCATTCTGTTTCCGGCCACATCTGTACCACTGTATTTATGAATATTATTGATGAATTCTGAAATATGATTTTTTTTTTACTTTCGCACATCGATGACGTTTTGGCGATCTAATCCTTTGACTTAGTCTTTTTTCGACGGGCTAAAAACAGATAACAGTTCTTCAAGCCTTTGAATGCATTGTGGCCCTTGTTATCAAAACACTGTTGGAAAAAACCCGGAATATCTCGTTATTATGCGATGGAGTACGTTTGGTCGGTTGTAAAATGATGGTTACAAGTGTGATGAACGCTTATATGTCTGCGTCAAAAGGTTATATTTATAGAATTAAATCAATATTTAGAAGAATGCTGCAAAGCGAACACCAAAACACGCCTGTTTTATTTTAGTCAAACAGGGCGGGGATAACTCAAGAATAATTACAGTAAAGAGTCATGGGCCTTGTTTTACATGTGCGCATTGTCTGTGGCAACATGCTTATCAAGTTGTATTTGACATTCCATGATGTTAACGTTTTTGTAAGACAACGCCACTTCTGACAATGAAAATAGATGCCATGATTATCCTTTATCAAGTTTGATGTGAAAATCACATCTTCAACATAATAGATTTTCACAAATATTTTCATTTCATAATTAATTTGCTTTAATGTCATTAACATTAATTACGATCGAGGTATTTATATGAATACCAAAATATCTATGTTTGATTTGATGTGTACATTTCAGGTAAAATTACATAGAAGATATATTATTCAAAATAAATTTATCAAAGCCACTCCAATCTCATTGATATGACCTTGATTGATAAACATTTTCTGACAAAACAACTTTGTCTTCGTTTTATAATACCGTCAACGAAAGAAATCTTACCCAAACATCACCATCAAGGGAAAGGTCAAACAAACTGTAGAAAAAAATCCGTAAGCTAAACGATTTTAAGTGAGAAGATATGTTTTTCACTAATAAGAAAGTTCTCGGTTGACAAAGTCTTTATTATAACATGTGAAAATTCAGGATGCAATATAGATATATTTTTGCTAACATTTCATTGAATTTAATCCCTTTTGGTAGTGGTTATATTTTATAGATATATCTGTGTACGATATGAAAGGTATTTGGCTGGTGTTTAAACGAGTATATCGCGCTTTACTGCAATTCTGAAACTTATCCGGATACATGTGTTCTACCAAACATAACGGGGCGCTATTCCGAATATCAGTTTTTTTTTACCTAACCTAGCCGCAGACCTTTTTACTTTTTCGATAAAGAGTGAAATGCAATGGTTTGCAAATATACTGGCACGTGATTTCCATCATTAGAAAAAAAATCAGGATTAGATGGGGGTTCTTAGCCTGGTGTTAAGGTATTTTGTGAAATTTATTTAGACACCTCCCGATTTCTGGAAAAAATAATATGGCGGATCTGGCACACAAGTCTAATCAATTGTGAAAACTTTGATTATCCAGAAATTTAACTTACAGAATATACTATGCATTTATTATCAAGCAAAATTTACTGGGTAACCATGGTTTTCCATGCCATACAAATATGAAGTGAATTTATTTAGACACCTCCCGATTTCTGGAAAAAATAATATGGCGGATCTGGCACACAAGTCTAATCAATTGTGAAAACTTTGATTATCCAGAAATTTAACTTACAGAATATACTATGCATTTATTATCAAGCAAAATTTACTGGGTAACCATGGTTTTCCATGCCATACAAATATGAAGTGAAAGATTGTCTGACAGTTGCACGATTGTTATGCATGAAATACCTGACATATGAGGGACTGAATGATGACATGCATGTTTACATAATGTACTCGTCTTGAACAGTTGTGTTCTTCTTCTTGATGACTTTTAGATATTTGCAATTCAAAAATCGACTAGAATTACAAAATCTGAACATAATATACACAACCAAGGTAAAAACTAGTATCAACTGCACATAAGCCAACCTGGTTGTAGAATAAGTGTAACAGTTCTTGCCTAAAACTGCCAGCTTCGTATTCCCTACTGGAAGACTGTTATGAGCGATTTATAGAATGTTCATCATCGGCTATTTGTAAAGTATTTGAGCAACTGTAAGAGAATCCATCTTACACATGAAGCACTCTACTGCGCATGTATGTGTCATGACGAAATACTATCGCTGTTACATAACCAAGGTATTCACTTTCTACAACTTCCGGCAGGCTATATTATTGGCTGTATCAGCAGTAAAAGTAGTACATGCCAACAAGTGTATAACATAAACTATGCTTTATTTTGAAATTATGTTCAATGCAATTAATATTTTCTGTTAAATAGATGTATTTCAATTAAATATAATTATTATATACTTCTACCAAAACACCAGGCTTCGATAACTAGAGCAATCCTTAGTATTTTCTTATACTAAGATCAAGCTAAGGATGGAGCTTTACCTCTGATCTCGAAAGGGAATAGGTATTCATTGGCTGTTATACAACCGAAAAACAAATTAACGTAATATAATGTTGTTTAGAATACAACTTCCATTCGCAGCCAATAAAATAAGCGCAGTAATAGGCTTAATCATAAGGAGTTTCAACATTCATGGGTATTTAAAGATCCGTCGACTGCCACTCGTCTAAAATCCTTATATGTTTTACATTTTTATTTATAGTTCATCAAGATACTAAATAAGTAAGCTCATCTACACATGGCGATTTATTCATTTACCACCTTAGATTTTACTTAATTTTAAGATTAGAATCCAAGTGTTTCGATTGGATTGTAAAAATAAACTTTCCAATGGAGTAAATGGAATCGAGTAGGCGTGTCTAAGGACAAGGATTAGAACGGTATTTAATACGGCCCCTGAATATGTATTGTTAAAGAAATTGTTTTTTATTAATAAAACCGATAGTTGTAAAGATGTATTACACTGGCTAAAGAACGTTACATTTATCCAATCAGAGCACAATGTTGATAATACACAATGATGGCATAGCCCCTTGCGGGGTACACAATCGAAACGTCATTCTTTCTATATAACATGGACTATTGAACTTCAACCCTACATTGGCTGGGAAATAGTTGAGCATCGGGTCATATGCAATATGGAAAATTGTCCAAAACTCATAAATAAAATACATCGGACATTTCGATAAGTGATGGGTTTTGCGCTCTTATTTAAATATTTACTAACTAGTAGTATGAAAGAATTGCTGTGCGGTAGACAAACATGGTGTTTTCTTCTCAGAGGTAAACTAAGCATATAGGAGTATTCAACAACTTCTGCCAACCCCGACTGCTTCAGTGATGGTTCCAGGGAGGGTCTCAAACTCCTCAACTTAATCTCCTTTTCATCAATTTAAAGGCCGGCAAATTTAAAATATTATATTGTTTATGGTTCAAAATGATCAGGGCGTGTTCTTTACCCTTTTTATTCCCTATGTATATTTGAGTTTATGTAGATTTTGCGATGCAAATGGTTGAGCTGAAACAGTGATCTTTCTAAATCAACATATTAAAAGCTGGGTATTTTTTCATTTGATAGTTTGATTATATCCCTATTCAGAACAGATTTCGGTAAGCGAAGTGGTTAGTGCACTCGCTTCTCACCAAGGCTAACTGGGTTCGATTCCCGGCCTTGGCGATTGTGAGTTTTGTCTGTGGTCAGCAGTATATGTTGTTTGTATATATCTCACATAATAATACATAGTAACCTGGTTAAATACTGCTCGGTGATTGAGGCCGGAAAAGATTTCGCAACGAGTAAAATGTTTTTCTGTATTGTTTGTGAAATACCTCTTGTTTTGACCAACTATTGAGAAGACTCACCGATAACATACAGTTGTCACAAAACTTTCCATTAATCATTGTATACAACTGTGTCATATTTGTATGTAGTTATTTATACATAAACCGCGATAAGCAAAATAGATATTAAAGTGAATTTTTGAATTTTCAGTTGTGGGCATTCTGTTGAACATTTTAATCATAGTTAAGAATCATTTAATGGCTTAACAGTCCTACACTACTTAGAAGTATTACTTTAACACGTCACATCATGGTTGTCGCCATTGTATTTAAGTCACTTTCTGACTGTAAATGTCATATTCAACTCTATATTCTGGATCTGGATCTGGATAGGTACGTTGCAGAGCCTTTCAGCGTTGCGCAACGGGAGAGAGTGTGGGTTTAGTCCCAGTGGAGAACAGCTTTCCTGAAGCTATTCACTGTGGAAGCGCATACAACGCTATCTTCCAGTTTGTTCCAGTCTACTATTGTATTTGGAAAGAACGAATGTTTGTGTCTTATGGTCTTACACTGCACTGGCACGAAGCATTTGATATTGTTTACTGTTTGTCTTTCCACAATGTTTTCTGATTGGTAGTCACTGAATGTCTTAGGGGTTACTCTACGTTTATTTGAACGTACAGGTGTTAAATAGTCGTGACAAGGCAGGGCTGGCACCAGCCCCCCGACCACCTTATAGAAGAAGATCAATCGATTCGCCTTCCTTCGATCCTGCAGAGATGGGAGCTTCAGGTCTTGGAGCATCTGGGTAACGCATCCGGTCGACTTGGTCGTATAGTCGCCGGTGATAAATCTGGCTGCCTGTCTCTGGACTTTTTCAATGTTGTCTACATCTTTTTGGTGGTAGGGGTCCCAGACTATAGCGCTGTACTCTAAGGTGGAGCGTACAAGTGATAGGTATGCCGTTCTTCTGCAGTTTTGAGGGCAGTGCTTTAGGTTTCTGCGAAGAAAGCCTAGTGTAGAGTTGGCTTTTTTAGTCATCTTGGTGATATGGGAGGCCCATTTGAGGTCTTCTAATATAGTGACACCAAGATATGGATTTTCGGGCACTTGCTGTAGGATGTGGTTGTCTAGTTGGTAAAATTTGGATGATTTCTGGTTGATAGACATAATGTAACATTTCTTTGCGTTAAACTTCATTCCCCATGTATTGGCCCACACTTCTAGTTGTTGTAGATCTTGTTGTAGTATTTCTTGGTCTTTGGTGTTTCTAATGGTACGGTACAGCAAGCAGTCGTCGGCAAATAAGCGCACTGTTGACTTGACGGACTCCGGGAGGTCGTTGAAATGGCAGAGAAAGAGTAGGGGACCCAGCACTGTGCCTTGGGGTACTCCGGAATCAACGTGACGGCACTTTATCAATTATTTATAAAAACACCTTATAACAGACCATATAGTTAGTGTAGCGATGCATGCTGTCATTCAGGATATGTTTTTATTTATTTCATGAATGATGGGTGATTAATAATCGCTTCTATTGTGAATGATGGTTGGTGATTGATTTTTGATAATGATTTGTATGGGTGTACAAATAATAGATTATTTGAGTAAAATAATGTAAAATCAAGTAAATTGAAAAATGAATATGTTGTCGATTTTAAGATTTTAATGATTTGACAATATATTGCCAACGGTTCATTTGATGTTATAGCAAAAGGGTCAATGCTTTATGACCTCTATACACAAAACAATCATGTATACTTTCTAACTATTGTACACTACGAGGGAAGATCAATAGTTACGAAAATTTGTTCCATAAAAAAATCTCATACTACTTGCAACATATTAAAATTGGTTTCATTTGAAAGAGTAAACCTTTTCTATTGACTGCCGTGATTAGAATAGCATGCCATAACATAGTGCGAAACAACATGATATAATGCATAATATAATGAAACCATAGTAACGCGCTACCGGCCCAGATAACATTTTTACGTAAGCATGCTGAATTAAAAACTTAATGAACTAAATATCAGTTGCAGACATTCTTAAAATATCCGCGATTTTGTTTGACGTTATCTAAAAATATGACGTCAATCGGCCGTTGCATTTTGAAATAAACAACGAATGCTCTAGGACAGACACGCATACTATGAATTTGAATATGTCGTCACAAGAATGTTTGGAAATTCGCGCAAACATCAGATTTTGCAAAGAAATAGGGAAAACACCATCCGAAAGATAAAAGCTGACACGGGCAGAAAACTGCGTTTGCCGTGCGCTGGTTTCAAGTGGAATCGACGCTTTTCTGATGATCGACAGTGCCTTGAAGATGATGCATTTCGTCGGAGTCAATTGAAGAGCACGTAAAAGCGGACTGTAGAATGACTGTACGGGAGCTATCAGAGGCTGCCAATGTTAGCTACGGAACCGCACACAGCATTCGGACCACTGAAATAAACATGCGGAAGGTACTTAGCAGCATTCACTTCTCTTGCACAACGATTTTTAATTTACAGTAGTATAATAATACTTTTATATTGGATCAATTGGTGAATATTCAAATTATTACAATTTTTTTGTGATGAAAACAAAAATATTATAAATTGTTCCAAGTGAGGAAACCTCAAACAGTTATATTTTAATTTAACTTTCAAAATCACTAAATCATGTTTTATCATTCTGACAACCGATATACATACATTTGCAGGTGCACGCGCGCTGGGTGCCACGCATCCTGACCGACATCGAGAGAGACAGGCGCGTGCAGTAGACGGGGAAGTTTCTATGGCGTATCATAAAGAGCAATTACTTTCTGAACTACGTCATCATGACTTATTAGACCTGGCTATATCTGAGAGATCCAGAGACCAAGGCGTCTGTATGGAAGAGAGCTGGGTCACCGCCACCTGAGAAAGCCCGAATTTCACCGTACATGGTGTTTATTAGAAGGTAATATCAATTAAAAGTAAATAGAAGTACTATACATTCAGAAGAAATTCAATTAATAATAATTTGCATATGTCATATTAATATTACGAAACATATTCAATATATCATCAATAAATCCATTTTGCACAAATTGTTAAATTATAATAGATATAATCATATTTATCTTGTGTTGCCAAACACCTGTCATGAATATAAACACGAAATAATTAGCACACTTCTAACTATAATGAGACATTGTGAACAGGTACTCGACCGTGATCTCATCCTAGAAATAAGAGAAGTGGCATCCGAGATGATCATTTCATCCTCCAATTAGGATAATTCCCCAACTCATACCCGTATTCACCTGACCAGGCCGCGTTCGATTTTCCACGAGTTGAAGTCCCACCTCATAGGTCGCAGATTTGAAAGTTTACGGGAGCTAAAGACGGCTGCAACCGCATTGATACACCTGTACCCGGCAGAGTACTATCGGAATATCATATTCAACAAAGGGACAAAGAGACACGAACGCTGTTAACAATGGTCCGGTGCCTGTTTTAAGAAGAAGTGAGATCACACTAGACGTATCTTGAGCACCTTCAGGATAGGCGTCGTCGTTGACGCCGTTGAACAGATCACGACGCGGGCCGACAGCGTCTTCAAGTCGCCGTTATTTGTTGTAGGTGAGACAGATATTCCTGATATTTACAGACGCAGTTGAGGATAGAACGACGTTTTTACTGATATTTGTTTTATAAATTCATGTCTTATATATTAATAATATAGAGGCAGTCTACGTAATTATTGATCATCCCTCGTATGTCTGTTCCAAAAATACGTTTATCACACTTTGACATTGGAACATGTGTTTAGAAAGTATTTTTAAAACCAAGAATTTGAAGCTTAAGCACAATTTGATTTGCTTTTGGGGCAGAAACAGCACCAGGCCTATACTTGTGTTGTCAAATTTTAGTTCAAATACTTTATCATGATAATACAATTACTACTTTCTGAAATCCTCACATCATAAGCAATATCTAAACCAATGTGTCTTCAATCTATTGCTAATATCTTCGTCACAGCAACATCATTCTTCATAGTCAAAGTTGTTTCTGCAATACATAACGCTTTTAATATTTAATGGATTTAATTGAAATATCTCATTTTAATCATGATCTTCATGAATAACACTCTTTAAATAACAGGCAAAACCTTATAGCCTTATTTGAAAAAATAACTATGAATGTTGTAACTTTATAACAAGTTGTTGATAAATAATGGCAAGTGAATATGCGATCGTACTACTTTAAAATTAAATAATTGTTGCCGTATTCAACATATTTGTTCATGTTTTGTATTCTAGTATATGTATTTAGTAAAATGATGAAGTTAAACATGTTAACATTTATAACATAACTTTTTTAAGTACTTTTGTATGTTTTTATAAGTGTGTACAGTTTTTGTAAACACGTCAATACTCATATCCAAAATAGAGACAATGGTCCACGAAGATCGCTGTACTTTAACTTTATTCATATTTTTGTCTTCAAAGACACTGACTCGCATTACAACTTGTTTGTATGAACTAAAAAAAATAGTTTTATTCATTTTAGACAGAATAAACATCAATTTATGTTCGATCATTGACCAGATAAATATAACCAGCTGGAAAAATAACCAAATGTTTTTAACTTTTGACAACTTAAGATAAAAGCGGTTGCACATGTTAGTTCATACTGTGGCATTCATAGTATGAAATGTCGCGTGTATATTGCGAAATCTAACCGCGGGGCAAATATGTTCACATTTCACGCAAATAACCAATTCCGTTATATTTACACCATTGAGATTTTTGTGTCAACATGCCAAAGAGGGAATTGTATATAAATGTTTATGTTACTTTAAGAGCTTCAGGACAGTTAGACAAACATGTACACAGACTGAATTGAAATTGTCATTTGTAACAAGTTTATAATAATCTCGGAAGCCACACTATTTTTACATTAGTTTTCCAATGGTATTACCACTAAACGACGCTAAGCGTCATATATTTGTAGCATATGTTATTAGTAACCGCTGCATCATGTTTAATGTACTTTTCACACTGGCATTTCATTCGAAATAGTCATTTTCCCGATGGTTATATTAATGCGTCCAAAGGAGATATTAGCCTTATGGGCACATGAACATATAAACACAGCATTTTATGCTATACTGTTCATCTGTGCTTGATGCATGTTTTCGAATAAAAGGTCGAAGTTATGCAAAATACCATTGCAACAACCTCGCCCAATTTCAATAAAGCTTTAAGCTTCAGAAACCTCACAGTGGAGCTCTATGTATTTTGAACAGTGCGGTTTTATATACCCTCTTTAAAAATTCAACCGCCAGCTAAGGATGAATTCCACAGTAGCTATCATAAAATTGCTTAGTGACACCGCCCAGGTATGCACATTTAGTCAATCTATCACAATAAGCATATTTGATTGGATGACCATCGACTATGAAATATCAGCTAAATGTTTTACTGCTTGTGTACACACTACCATTTTGGGTAAAGCATTTTAAATAATTTCTTAACTCTTTAAAATGAATACGTCAATGCATTCATTTATAAACATTCTTTAAATGTATACACCGTGGTAGAGTGTTAGTTTAAATGTGAATGGAGCCATATTTAACCTACAATCAATATTCACGGTGTTCCAACTCTGCTACACGAGAACAAGTTGAACGACGAGTTTGTATCACAGAAGATTGTAACTTTATAATGACTCAGATTTTCAGGAGTCATCAAAATGGTAAGAATCATCGTAGGCACCAGAAGTGTAATAAGAAGAACAGAGAAGAATATACTAAACGATGTTAAAGTTATGCAGTCTTGACCTGAACAATATTTAAATCATTGACACAGTTGTTAGAAATTAGAAAAACAATATCGAAACTCCATTTGTAAATCTGGATATTCAATCTTACTTTTTTACTGAAAGCATGCATAAAGCAAAACAAATTATCAAAAAGGGATAATCATCACATGTAATAATATTAGTTTTCAATTTCTCAGTGACACTAGCCGTTGTTTTTCTCTTTTTCAGGTTAAACGATACGTATTTGTACATTATCAAAAGTGATTCCTCGAAAACCGATATCTATGAATATTCCATATCTTGCAATAATCAATGACCATATCGACACAAAAACGTGATTCAAGGTATACATTCCATATACAAACCGAAACAATTTATTTGAAATAATGAATAATCTCTAGCAGATCTATTTAAAAAAAGCACAAAACAATGCAAACAATAAGTGAACAAAACTATTAATAATATGAAAGGTAAATTTAAAACATTCTTGAGTACGATAGGATTGTTTTCCTTATACAAACTGAATGGCTTGATCATTTTTACATTGTTTTAAAGAACACATTTCCAATTATGTATGATTCCTTCATGACTCAGTAAATAATGATGTAACGAGCTTACTAGATATTTATATTCCATTATAATTTCCAATATAACATAAAAGTTAAAACAAAAAAACATAATAATTTGCATTGTTTATAAACAATAATCGGTACACTTCTGAGACCCTTTCTGCAGACTTCGGTGAGATCGTTATAAAACTTGTTCTTGTGTTACAAGGATGAAACCCCGTGATTTTGACATTAAACGGTGTTTCGTTTAAGCAGGTAAAAGATTGTCCTTTTTACTTAAAATTAGATAAAATTGTGAGCTTATCAACTGGATTCTTGCGTGAGTATTGCCATTTATTAAATACAACTTATATTTCATTATTTTAAAGTGAGCATTAAGCAAATAGTGTCAATCATTTCTGATTTACACCACTTTCATAAACCTGTCACAACGCGAACGGTATTTGGCGCACACAATTTACTTCCTTGTTCTTTATTTCAAGTATTTGTCATTATTATTATAATTATTATGTTAATTATTATTATCATTGTTATTGTTATCATTATTTTGATTATTATTATTATTATTATTATTATTATTATTATTATTATTATTATTATTATTAATAATATTATTATTATTATTATTATTATTATTATTATTATTATTATTAAACCATTTTTAATTGATTTTATAATAATGATTGGCTTGTTTGTCATACAAATTTGCAACTCCATGCCATTTTTTATTATCTAAGACCGTTTGACCTTTTGGGCGTCTGCTATTTCGTCCTTCAGAGTTTATGCATGCCTCAGTATGTGTTATATTTCCACGATCATCAATCATCATGTGATAAATTATCATGTTATTATTTTATCTATTGATAAAATTGTCATAAGGATTTAAAGTGTTTCCGTTTTTTGGGCAATTAGGCTGATTTTGTATGCCCTGTACTTCGTTCTTATTTGAACATGTGTCTAGTAATTGGTCTCAAGCCAATTGTCAAAGTATGGCTGAATTTAACTTGTGTGAACCTTTTGAAAATATAGCATGATACTGTTTATGAAAGGTGCCTCTTTTCACGTTTTATATCAGGTTTGCTCATACTTGTCCTAATTTCTTTTTTTATTCTCTGATAATAAATCGCCTTCCCTTTTTTATCTCTTCACGATTATTTACCGTCTTATCAGTCATTCGATCCATACATATTGATAAATTAACGCTTTGCTGATAAAACACTTGTGTTCCGACAGGGCATAATGATACTTATTATGGATTTCGGCTATCTCTAAAGGGAATATCACTTCGTAAATAACAAGTTTCAACAATACAAACTAACGACTCATACTTAATTTTCTACCCATTTCATTATAGTTATCCTTGTAAGTCGTTGAGTATTGTAGATTTAATATCGATTTTATAATGCTATCCCCACAACAACACCGGAAATGATATTGTTGTAATGTTAGAGTATGTCCGAATAATGAGGAACTTACATTAACAGACCTATAAATAAGTGTATTACCATAGGGATAAATAATATCCTGACGAGAATAAAGACCAACGTGGTAATCTAGTATTTGTTAAATAAGCCTCATTCACCTTCTTACGATGATATTCCTCGTTTGAACATTCTTTGAGGTTTGAATAGTATTTAGATATATTCTGAAAGAGAATGTACAACAGCGCCGGCCATGCAAACTTACAATTATAGTTTATCTTTCTGATAGCTAGTGTTACGAACCTGACGGGCTATAAAGATTTATTTACCTTTTTTCGAACCATCCTGAACTTTATGATAGCTTATTTAGACTGAAGTGCACTTTTATTTCAACTGTTTCATTATGATAAACGATTTCTTTGCAGATACACAGCCAATGATGTCGCACTCGGGTGTTCTTAATGATGTAGACCGATATAACAACGTTTTACAAATCGTAATGCGATGTTGCGTAAAAATCAAAAGAAAACTGTTATCAACATTTGCTTGTTCACTTGGATACACGTCTATTGACCAGTTCCTTGTGAATGAAAAATATGTTATTCTTAAAATGCCATTTGCGTCCTCACAACAAAGCCAAGACCTCTTATATCCACAGCCGTCGGGCTCCCCGACAAATATTGATCAATGGGACATGTCTCTTTTGAACTGCGTTTTTACCCATATTCAAAGAAAGATTATTATCAGAGAAATAAATAACCCCATAGATGATGAACTTAAAACTCACAAAGTAAAGGTTCTTGCGACCTCTGTCGGTCAGACAAATGAATACAAGCTTTATCCTAAGTCAGGAAAGCCAACGGACTTAGAAGGATGGACGATGCCAATTTGCTCATGTCTTTTATCTGTTCTTTTTCCAAGACCCCAGCCACTGATTGTTCATTTGGCACAGTTGTTCAATGGTATACGAGAAGTAAGGAATGATCTTTGTCATACTGAAAGGGCCGAGATGTCAATACCTGATTATAATAAATCTTTGACAATGCTTTCCTCATTTATTGAGACTGGTCTTCGCTTCATCGATGATTGTCACTTCAGCAACGAAATGAGGCAATCTTATGAGGACATAATTAATGGAAAAATGAACAGTTTTCTATTAGAGGACCATAGATATCTGAAAAAGTCTTACGACCGAGACGAGGAATTCACCAAAAGATTGGAAAATATAGAAAAGGGTATATCTAAATTATCTTAATATAAGTGTGTTTTTAAACTTTATTGTTTACGTCATGTTGTTCTGTTGAGCAATACTTATGCATACGATCAATATTTATCAGGATGGTTATTAAATACATAACATTGCATCTTGACACATACCTTAAATTTGCTGTACTATATTTGTAAAGTAACCCTTTTAACTTGTTACAGAAGTGAAAGAACTGAAAGAGACATTTCAAAATGGCAATGGTAAGTTTTAAAAATTATTATATATTGTCATTCATTATAATATTGTCGCTAAGTAATAATTTTTAAAAAGTTGAGATATTGAATTGTTCAATCTTGGTGCATTCATCCGCATTTTTGTTAATGCTGTTTGCATTGTGTTGCAACAATTTTGTATGATTAAGCATATTCCAGGAATTTTGACGCTGCGGATTTTTTTCGCAAATTTGAGCGATGAACAGAAACATCTCCTCTATTCAACGTACTTGGAATCCTTTTTGAAACGTTTACAAACCAATACGCCACAGATTGAGGATAAGGAAAACGAACATTTGAAATTGCAAATAATTCATGCTAGCGACCAGGCATGGGATATTTTGAATAATCTTTTTGGTAGGTTATCATCTTTTCTTAATATTTATGCGACAAACTACAGAAACAAGCTCGGTAGCAAAAAGTTTAAACATAAACCCGATTAAATGGCACTGGGTAAACGCTCAAGACATAGAACATAAATAAATCACAAACAAGTAACATGGAAGAACAGCACAAAACTCCACAAACAACATAGTGCATACATACTATATATAAAAACTAGGTTTATCAAGGATTGTTTTTATCCCATTTGCTTTTATTCTGTGAATCACTCTTGTAGATTTAGTTTCTGTATTCTACCTTCAATTACAGAGTTTCATACCGCCCATATCCGGCACTCACTAACAGAAATTGCTCTTTGATATTTGGTGTTAAACATTAGGACCATTTTCTAACAAAATGGTATTAACAAATTCTTTTGTGTTTTGATAGAAGGCAGACAGGTTTTAGCGGCCAAGAAAAATTGTTTTGAAGTCAAACTAGGTTTTGATAGCAACTTATGGATGTGGAAGTTTATCAAGGACTACTTATCAGGACGTTTAGATACATTGTTTGATCCGATTCAGACTGACCTGAGAAATATTGAAGGATTTGAAAGTACAGAAATCAGAATCATCTTGCCCAATGTTTTCAACTCTCTGAGAATAGCAGGTAAGCATAACAATCAATGTTTTTTTCCCCTAAACTGTGCCTCTTAAATGAATACCTTTTACTTTTAAGCTGATAAAAACGCAAATGGTATTTCATTATCATAATGTTAGACATTATTGGGCCGTTTGAAGATATTTGCTCATATAATGTCGATTTTAACATGACTTGACATATATTAGAGACATGATAATTTTGAAATAAAATGTTAGTACTTGTAATCATTTGACAAATTTTAAATCCTAGTTTGGTGTTAGCGAATTAGTACATTGATTTAAGGTGTGCAGGATCAAGTGTTCAAAGACAACATGCTATACGTTGTTGAAGTCCTGTACCAATGCTCGCTGTCGGAAAGTCTCCAATCAAAGGGAAAAGCAGCTCAAATTGCCATGGTCAACCAAGGAACACAGACAACATTGTATGTTCAGAACTATCTGCGCATTGTTATGCATATTTTATTTTTATTTTGTTCCATTTCGGCGCTTTTTACAACTTCTTTTTATAAATGTTAACATTGTCATATATTTTGTTCAAAAGCGGAACAACGATGAGCACATCATCACATGAAGATGCGGAAAAGGGAACGGAATATACGATGAAGGCAATGGCAGAACGAAATAATGAACATTGGCTTGGCGAATTTGGTCCGTCGTTGAAGCAGAATAATAAAGACCTTCCAGAATATGTAGCTGAAAGTCCTGTGAATTGCGGGGAGGAGGCGCCTGTTTTGAAACAAGACCCCAGAATGAATTTACAAAGTTATATTTGTGAGTCCTGCTCAAAAGTACAGAAAAAGGTTCTGAGTAAATCATTCTGCACCGATTGTAAAGAGGCTTTGTGTGATGAATGTGCACAAACACATACAAAAGAACACAAAATAATTCCAAAAGGTAAAATATGATTATTTCTTTTATGCATTTCACAATTTCCTTAATATCATGATCTGTGACTATGCAGTGATGTCAGTTTTCTCTTGGGTTATACGGAAATACATACTCGAGTATTAACATATTAACTTCCATTCCTTAACTGCGATTATCATCCGATGAACACAACAACTTCGGATATTCTCAGTTCGCGAATGGTCGCATAACAATATACATGTAAATTGAAAACTGTTTATCTTGTTTTTGTAATAATTCTGAGACGGGCCACGAAAAACTGAAATCAACATGTAAATAAGGTTCATTCATGATTTGTTAAAATACTGTTGTCATTAGTGATTCAACTTAACGTTAAAATCAATAACGAAGTTGTTTATTTTCCCCTGCGTCATATGACAAACTGTTTCCGATTACGGTCGGATCGTTCTATTTACAGAATGGTGTAAAATAATTACTGACAGGTTTTCTTAAATGAAATTAAGTATATTTTATTCAGTATTTTTTAACAATTCTGGAAATAAATAATGAGTTTTTGATGTAAATATAATTAAGTGCGTGATTGATGTCATTATCGGGGATGAACGCAGTTGGGCTGGTAAAAGTACGCGTGGAGTCTTTTGGACTAGACTCTTTGACCAGTCCAAATGCACTCATTCCTCTATATTGACATCGATCACGCAATTCATTTCATAAATTAGGTGGCCTATTTTAATAAAGACAGTGTTCCATTTTCAATCAATGTACCTTAATTACGAATCTTTAATACTTTTTTGATGTATATGTCACGCACATTTGATTTTTGACTATAGTCTCCGGATTTGTTGTGTTGTCAAAATAGCAAAGTAAAGTAACTATGCATGCAAACACAACGGATCTTATGTAGATTCATATTATTTCAGAAATAAGTGCATAATTGTTACATTCTAATCAAATATTTTTGAGAATAAAAAAACGTAACCTTCAAGTGGCTCATGATCGCTTAGAAAATATGTAAATATTCACAAGATATCCAAAAGGCACCAAAAGATAATAATTGTAGAATATTACTAAAAGTTTGAGATTGATACTATAAATAACCGATACGTGGGGGCGGGGGGGGGGGCAATCTATAAACACAAGGTATTATAATGACGTATTGCGCTCACATTTGTCAAAATGTTCCAACGTGTGCATTAGTTTCAAAGGTTTTCACTATAAAAAAAACACACAAAAACTTCAATATGGTATTATTTGCCTGCTAGCGAAACGTTCACATAGCACAAAATCAATTGAAATAGAAACACCTATTTCAGGTCGATTCACGAAGAGCACTGCCGAATCCAAACTTCAGCTTACCGTTGAATCACCGATTCAAATCAAACGTTCATCCGACGTATTTGATTGCTGGTTAACCGGCATGGTTCTATTACCGGAACACAAACTTTTGCTGGCTGACTTTGACAACTCATCAATCAAGCTTGTTGATCTTCAACTTTGCAACGTTATGTTCGTGTTGAAATTATCCGGTAAACCTTGGGACATGTGTCTTCTTTCCAATGGTATGGTGGCTGTGACCATTCCAAACAAAGCGTATATACAGCTTTTGAAAGTTGATACAGAAGTTTCTTTGGCCAGCACGATAGTGGTTAATGGTGACTGCAGAGGAATATCTTTTTATGAGGATAGTTTGATAATTTCATACCGCAAAGGGGAAGTTGAGAAACTCCATTTGAATGGAACAGTTATCAAGACATTGAGCAAGAATAGCAGCGGGAAACCTGCGTTTTCAAGACCATTCTATCTGACAGCAGTATCTGAGAATCAGGAAGGGGCGATTTATGTGTCTGATCACCTCAAAAACAGCGTTACGAAGTTAGACATGGAACTAAACATTCTCCAGATATTCTGTCATAGTGAGTTGAAAAAACCAATGGGCATGACAGTAGCTGATAACTATTTGCTGATATGTGCGAAAAAAACTGGCAAGATAATATGTCTGGATATGAGCACGGACACACTTTGTCCGATTTCAGTGTTAGAAGAAAAGATACCAGAACCGATAAATATTTGCTTCAGTCCACTTATTGGCCAGTTGTTTGTTTCCGGTGGAGAGGCGGATTCGGACATCATGATCAATGAAGTGCAAGTATATAATGCATCCTAAATTGCATTCACAAACAAGTGCTAAGTGCTATCTTTGAATTACGGATGTTATTCCTTTTATTTTGTTGGTGTTCAACCTCAAGCGAAAAGTTGATATATTGAATACTACATTATGACATTTGGAGATCTCAAATACATCTAAGCACAAGATGACTGTTAACTATCAGTACATTTACTTCTTACTTTGCATGCCATTGTGCTGATTTGTATTATCTTGCGATACATGGGTGAGAAAAAAACATGAATTATAGTGAGAAACTTATTGCGATAAATGTCATTAAAATAACATTATTTCAAGGAATAAAGGCATTGTTTAAATGCCTAGGCAGTACACTATTACGTTAATACTCCTTTTTATGTATTTCTGTTTTGTTAAAGTTGCGTGAAAAATTGATAGGTCTATTGTATGTTATATACAAACATAAACTTAATCTATTTGAACTGATTGTTTTGACCAAAACAAAATAATGACAATGTAAGCTAATTTTATCCTGTGTGATATTGTACTAATTTTTCATACATTATTGTTTATGTTGGGATATGTTCTGATGCGTTCGAATGTTATAAAAATAGCAATTTATGTGAAATTGCATTGCCGTGACAATTTTCGTGTCCTTGCCGTTTCGCCGATTCATTCTTGCTTTAACATACTGTCCTTTAAGTAGCATAATTGCAAGTTATAAAACCGATCGTAGAAAATATTAAACGTAATTGTTACATACATAAAGCAATCTTTATGTTATGAATTATCCATTTTCACTAATTTTAAATTCGAATGGAGAAATTATATTCTTGTTTTTAGAATTTTAATTTTGTTACTGCAAGGTCATCAATTGGTAAGCACTAATGCACAGCCTTTTCAGCGACAAAAACGTTTAAAGGTGATTCAATAAATTATATTTTGTATCTTAAATGTAAAGTGAAACTCTTATTCAAAATCAATTCATACACCTTTTTAAGAAACATAAATTTTGAGTGACAAAACTTTAACTACTTACTTAATTATGCATTTATGTAAGCAATTAAGTGCTCATAACAAAATTCAAACCGTGTATTTAATAGCTGAACACGCAAAGGATATTAAATAATCGGGGAGAGCTTCACGATATTGTGCGATCTACTTTCGTCTTATAAGGTAGAAATACCGTGTTTTCTGCACCCTTCTATAAAAAAACTCGGTATTGACATTTTTTTAACCGTTTTGGTATGTAAAACAATTTGAAAAATTGTGGTCATTCTTATTTTGGAGTAAGAGCGCATCTTTAAAATTATATATATTTAATATGTAGAATGAAATTTGTTAAAAGGTTTGCCATTTGTAGAAAGACGGTACTGTTCTTTTTTCAATATACAAAACGCACTGTCCTGACTATGAACAGTGAAAAGTGTGTACACCTCGCTCGGACGGCATTTCTTTCCTTCCATTTTTTTAAACGTTTTTTAAGTCTCATTTTGTCTGTTTATTCTAAACCATGTTCGTATAAATTTGTTTAGATTATATAACATGTATAAAAATGATTGTCATAGTCAAGTAGGTGAATGAAAAATAAATACTCATATTAATCTTCCAGGTCATCTTTCGGATACTAAAAATATTTAGATGTTCAAAATGGGGTCTTAATAATGATATTCCAACAGAACGAAGGTTATGTGAATAAAGTCAATTTGAATGTACTGAAAATAAATAGCATTTTCATCTAATTTGTGATTTCTGGGATAAATCCAATAAAAAAATATTTAAAAAAATCCTAATGTTATCAAGTTGAGATTGCTCATGTCATCATATGTTGTGTTTCTACATATTTCTATCGTGCATTTACTAAAGGAGGTACGACAGGAAGATCACTATCCATATGATATCCATATTTTGTATATTATTTCATTGTGTTTCATTGTACTGTTTCACAAAATTGTTTATTTTTATAATGTAATATACTGGTGCCTTATAGCAAATATTTTTTTGTCATTGTCATTGTATACCGGATTGAATACCAGTTCGTTTAATACTATCCCCAAATACCTTAAGTGTTGTACTCAGTACAACGCATATTTTATACTCGAGAAGTCGTAATTGTTAAGAATTATATATATATTATTGAAAATATATATTTAACATTCACGCTGTCAATATTGATATATTGACATTAAGGTCGACATTATATATTTTCGTTCATGCGATTTCAGTTGTAATGGTAAACCCGACTCGATAACAAACATACACAAGCCGGTTATGAGGCTTGCCCGGATCGGCTAATCAAGATTTAAAAGATGAGTCACCTGGTGACCATTTATCATAATACTAAAACGAACGCCCAAAACACGACCACGAAGGGCAGTGCCAGATTTCCCTGTAAGGTGATGAAAAAATATATGAAAATGTGTTTGTCCGAAACCTTAAGTGATAATTCAAATTAACTGGAGACCAATTAGTATTATTTTTTATCAAATTTCTAAAACGAAACTGATCCATCAACATCATGGCCACCAGGGAGGCCTGTTTTCCAATATAAAACAATAAAGAAAACGTAGAACACCAAATCTTCCGAAACAAAATGTGAAAATGTATAGTTCAACTGTTGGCTCAGAATAAATATAACATATGAACGGAATTTATGAACATATTTTTTAATTAAATTAAGATGTGAATTTTGAAAGCAATAAACCGATTTTTCAGCTCATCTTAAATGATAGCAGCGTTGTTCATAGCATCGTTGTTAACTTAAAATTATTGTATTGTGTGCTCATATATTTGCACGCGTACACCCGAAACAGTTGTCTTCAGCCTAGTTGGAAAATTAGAGATCACAAATGTTTCTATTCGAAGTCCATAGCAATACATATTAGAAAGTTAACAAAGAAGATGTTAACAACTTTGTTAGAGTGGGGTGAGAGTGATCCAGTGGTATAGGTGTCCTCCTCCCACCCAAGAGGTTGAGGGTTTGATCCCCATTAGGGGTACTTTTTCATGGCCTCTCAAAAAAGAACACAGTACTGGTTTCTGCCCAGAAAACGGATTCGAGAGCGAGTCTATAAGCTTAGTTTTCGTCACAATCGAGCTGAAATAAATTTGTATATACTAACTTTGTTAACTTTAACATATTTGTGAACAAACTCATGAAAATATTTATTTTTTTAAAAACCCTCAAGAGACGCACACCAACAACGACGTCATGAACTAATTTTCTACTTTTAAACGATTTGCGTAGTATTTGGTGTATAAATTAATAAAATACTAGTATACAAATTTGTTTGAACGAACGGGTTCTCGTTCCCCAAACTGATGAGATTTGTAGCCAAACTTAGAAAGTCCTAAATTCCATTTTCCTGGCTATCATGCTCTCAGGTTTCCCCAAGAATTCTCTTTTAGTTTATCATTCCATACAAACCTGCAAACAAACAAAACTATGTGTAAGAAAACTTTGGTGGCAGTACGTTTATATATATATATACTTCATTAGATTTTTTGTTCATTCAAAATATAATTGCCATAATGTTACCCTTCAAAAAACCCGATCCACAAAAAATCAAGGCCGCAAGCGATGACCTTTACGTTAATGTTTTGAAAACCTGTCTTATTGCAAAACTTCAACAATGCGGTTTAAAAGTTGTCAATTTTTACTTTCACAAAATGTTTATAGCAGAAAATCTTCTCCAACAAATCTCAGGATTTTCAGGAAAGCAATTTGTGCAAATCCTGTTAATCTGGATGACAAACGGGCAGAGGTTTCTGAGATTTCCCCCAGAAGGAGGGATTTATCTCAGTTTTTCCTCGGCCAGTCGACCACGTCTGTAAGCTCCATTTTTGTCAGGCATGTTGTTATCAAGAAATACTTTGCTCATGTCGCTAGTTCATGCTGTATGTGTTAATCGGTTTCCCAAGTGCTTCACTGAGACCTCCAAAATAATACCATTGAAAAGTATTGATTTTGCTGTTTTCTATTGGAGGTTATAAAATGATATTCAGGGAATTTTCTTGAAAATATATTTGCATCCAAGCCCTGATTGTTTTAACAATTTGAATAAAGGTTTGAATGCAAACAGATTTTCAAAAATAAAATGGTTGTCAAATAAATCCAATAGATGGTTTCGTGACCGGCACTCTGTAGAATCTCTGGACCAGCCAATTTCTTAGTATTTGTACCGGACTATAGAAATGATAGTTGAATTGTGCCAAGGGGCTAAACTCTATATATGGCATAGTGAACAATGTGAAGGCTTGTGGTGGCATAAAGAGAGATCTATTGTCATTGTCAAATTATGCATACATTTCAATACCTCTTATATAAGTTTTGATAATGATTCTTACATAAATCGGTTGAATATTTACTTAACAACTTGTGCTGGTAATAGAGTTGTATATCATTTTCACCAACAAGAATGCATGCAAACGCATTTTCAATAACACTTTTTCCTTGACCTGTTTGCTTTCACGTTTTCCGTTTTCCTTTTTAAATATTGTAGTGCTCGAAAACGAATTGTCCAAAGGCTGAGCGATGAAGGTTTCCCCTGAACCAAATAATTCAGATCAGCGGCCATAAAAACCCGTCTCAACAATTACAGCTGATTCAATAACAAGCAGGCCATGCTGATTTTCGACATCTTGTCGTCGAAGATGACTTCCGTAGTCTTCGCTTCTTAATTTTCAGGGTGTTTTTTTCTGTGACCTATCGTGAAATAAAAATATATAATACAACCTTAAACTGATAGCAAGAAATATCCCCTATATCATCAGCAGCTGTAGTATTAATACCATTAGAGTCTTCAGCAATATTTTTTGTAATTATTTGAAATACTAAACCTTTATTTTATTCTTAAGCTTAAATAATAATGTAATACAATCATACATATAAAAATAGTAGAAGCAACGGATTTTAATAAAAATTGTAGTATTTTTTAAAGAACGAAAGGGACAAGTTGAAACAGTTTAAATGTATAGTTGTTGTAGCCAATGCATTATCTGAATCAGCAATCGCAGTAGTAAATGGTTTAGAAAACATAGCTTTTGTAAAAGAAAACAACATATAAAGTTTATAAATTATGGATTGTAGATAAATAAGCACATATCTTTAAAATATCAAATGAGGATACCAGGTACAAATATTTAACATTAATGTTAATCGGTAGCAGGGAGATATGTTATCTGTGAGGCGAATTCTGTTCAATGGAAATGACCTATACATTGAAATACTGCTAAATATATTAAGAACCGTAACAATAATATTTTCCTCATTAGTTATAAACAGTCAGAAAGAATTGCCAATAAACGTGGAGTTTGAAAATGTGTTGAAACGTTTTGTTTATCAATTATATACAATGATTATGAACATCATATAATTGATATCTTCATTTAGCAATGTTTAAAAAACGCAAAAGACATACGTATATACTTAAATTCATTACATTTTATTTGGAATAACATGTTGAACATTTAAGAAATCATCATCAAGATCTTTCATAAATTCAAATGTCGAGCATAATATTTTTTGCATAACTTGTTCGAACAAAACATGTTCCTTGTAGAGTGAGAGGAAAAAATATCACAAATTTCGTTTTCTACAATAATACCCCCTGATAAAGAAGCTTTTGTTCAATTTCAGAGCCTTTAATCATGTATATATGTTTTGTCATTGTTCGACACAGGCCGTTTGCGAACATGGTCAATGTTTTAAGACATTAAGGTTTATTGCGGTTATTGAAATTGCCATGACTGGCTTTTTAAACCTTTGTGAATATTTATGTGAAAAAATACAGAATAAAGCAAAGTTGTTGTAGTGGCCGCTAATTGCACAACACTTCCTCAATCTAGGGTTAGACCTCCGCCAATCAAAAGTGTAGGACCCTTGGAAGTGTCACGTCGGCTGCGTCTTTCGCGTGGGGCCGTATCGGAAATCTAAGGTTTGAAAACCAAAAAAGACTGGTTTATATACTTAAGTACCAATGTTGTACCTAAGTCTTTCAATTATATTCCGCCTTTACGAGAAGAAATAAGGTACGCTTCCGCAAACCAATAGCATGGGGACGTCAAGCACAATTTGCGACACTGGTTCTCTTACCACCTCGCTTACGTCTTTCATTGCTATAACGTCGCAGTTTTTTTCCTTGCAGCTAGGTCACATAGATTGGTCACGAAATACGTCTATAACTTGCGTAGCATAATTACTAAATGCATAATGCGAAATGAAAACAACGTGTTTTGAGCGTGGTTGAGAAAATTAACGTGTTTTATCAGCCCTCGTATATCACACAGTATCATTACAATCTAATATACTTTTGAGTCCCACGTCGGATTTGTGCACTTTGTACAAGAATGAAAGTGTAGTTGGTATTTGCGATAAACATAAATGCGTGATCTACATCTAAAAGGACGGACCTACCCGTAAACGTTGATGGAGATATTTCTCAAAGGATTTATTTTATCAATCTGACCTTAAAAAACATTAAGATAATAATAAAATCATATATACTGCTATATACAATTGTAAACAAGTTACATATATACATGTATTATTATGCCCGAGGCATATCATTATATAATGTTTTATTTCAGGTATACGTTTACGAATAAAAGGTGATAATTAGATGTAAAATAGATCGTAACTTGTTGAATTAATGTTCAAAAACTGTGCCTAATCTTCCTAGTTATAATTATTTACAGCGAAATACACATTTATTAGGATTTCGGCATATCAAACACAGGGTGCGCGTCTTTCGGACGGTTTTTAACAGCAATTAGTATTTCAAGTATTAAACACACACGACTTAGTTATATATCACAAGCAGCTATATTATTCAGATTAAAAACTTCCCTTAACTTCAAATTATTAACTTGTACCATGTATCTATGTTTCAAATATTCTGAAATTGTGATGAAGACATCAATGTTTTATCATTAAATAGTACTATGGAAACTACAGGGAAAAGCCAGGCATTAATCATTAAAATAAAACCCTTCTTATAAAAAGTAAAAAAAAAGTATTCGACGGTAAAGAGAGACCCATAATGTTCTAAGGACCAACAGTTACTGAGTGAGAAGCATATACCGTACTACAAAACACTGACAGACCACATACCCATCCAAATAACAATAAAAATACTTAATAATATGATGTTAAAACCGTCTTTTAGCGGTCAGCAACATACGACATACGGGTTAAATGGTCAGCAACACTGTTCATACGTGATAAGCGGTCAGCAACAGAGTTCATACAGGATAAATAGTCAACAACACAGTTCATACTGGATGAATGGTCAGCAACACAGTTCGTACTTGATAAATGGTCAGCAACACAGTTCATACTAGATGAATGGTCAGTAACACAGTTCATACTAGATGAATGGTCAGTAACACGGTTCATCCTAGGTGAATGGTCAGCAACACATATCTTACTAGGTGAATGGTGAGCAACCGGTTCATACTAGATAAATGGTCAGTAACACAGTTCATACTGAATGAATGGTCAGCAACACAGTTCATACTGGATGAATGGTCAGCAACACAGTTCATACTGGATGAATGGTCAGCAACACAGTTCATACTGGATGAATGGTCAGCAACACAGTTCATACTGGATGAATGGTCAGTAACACGGTTCATACTGGATGAATGGTCAGCAACACAGTTCATACTGGATGAATGGTCAGCAACACAGTTCATACTGAATGAATGGTCAGCAACGTAGTTCATACTAGATGAATGGTCAGTTACACAGTGCATACTAGGTGAATGGTCAACAACACAGATCTTACTGGATGAATGGTCAGCAACACAGTTCATACTAGATTAATGGTCAGTAACAAATTTCATACTAGATGAATGGTCAGCAACACAGTTCATACCTGATGAATAGTCAGCAACACAGTTCATACGAGAGGAATGGTCAGCAACACAGTTCATACTGGATGAATGGTCAGCAACACAGTTCATACTGGATGAATGTTCAACAACACAGTTCATACAAGAGGAATGGTCAGCAACAGAGTTCATATGGCATGAACGGTCAGCAACATAATTTAAAGTGGATGAATGGTCAGTAACAGAGTTAATACAAGAGGAATGGTCAGCAACAGAGTTCATACTGGATGAATGGTCAGCAACATAGTTTAAACTGGCTGAATGGTCAGCAACAGTGTTCATGCGAGGGGAATGGTCAGCAACAGAGTTCATATGGCATGAACGGTCAGCAACATAATTTAAAGTGGATGAATGGTCAGTAACAGAGTTAATACAAGAGGAATGGTCAGCAACAGAGTTCATACTGGATGAATGGTCAGCAACATAGTTTAAACTGGCTGAATGGTCAGCAACAGTGTTCATACTGGATGAATGGTCAGCAACATTGTTTAAACTAGATGAATGGTCAGCAACATAGTTTAAACTGGATGAATGGTCAGCAGAAGTGTTCATACTGAATGAATGGCCAGCAACATAAAGGTTTAAAAAAACAGTCAATGTTTGATTAGGAATGTATCTTGGCAGCAATTGTACGCATTCGTATGTCTCTTCTGTCAAGAATCACTTAAACAACAAGTTGAATAATTTCGAAATACCATAATATAAAACACAATACTGTTGAGTCTACTAGTATATTTTATATGCTTCCGATTATCCAACCCGATGCGATTACCTATACGAGATACCGCACAAATCCCGATAATCAAAATTTGATACAATAAAACTGCGGTCGTTCTATAAGCTCGAGAACCGGTGGTCCCTCGAGGTCGGAGCTTGAAATGAGCATTTTGCTGTTAAATATAACTAAAACTTTAATCTATAATTTCAATTTCAATTTCAATTTATTTAATTGATAAAGGCCTCCGGCCCAAGACAACATATTATACAGATACATATATGTACACAATGAGTGGAAAAGGGTTATGACATTGTTAATATTCAAACTTTTAAGATACAGCTTTACACTAATATTACATGCAAGCAAATAATAGTTGATAATAAACATGGTTCAAAAATAAATAAATAATGTTAGAACTGTCAAATAAAAGTTATTAGAATTGACTATGTGAATCAACCAAGTCTTATCAATAATTAATTATTATATATCTGTTAATTACGTATTTAGATGCCAGGAATATAATTATAATACATTTACCAATACTTAAGAGATTTTAATTGTACAACTAAGGTGTTTGTATTTTAATACTAGTATAATATGCTCAAATTGTTTGTCTGGATATACATACAATATACTTTCAACAATATAAAACAACATTCAATTTAATGCAATTATATAGATATGGTGAAGAGGAATTGTTAAAACAAAAACAAAAGATTTTTACATTAAAGAACGGACACTAATGCATGACATTGTAACGCAAATATAATAACAATTGTAATTAGGTTGTTTAATGTTGTTTAAGTAAATTTACAGACATATACACATATTGATTTTCCATGATTATAAATATGAAAATTTGTAAATGGTATTGTTGAAAACAAGACTTATCTTGTCTTATTGTTATTTTACTAGAACACATGTCATAAAAAGTATATAACCTGATAAGACACAGATAAACTTATTTGATATTTGAACTGATTAACAGAACAACTATGACAACATAACATAACGGTAAGACACCATTACTGCATGGAATTATATCCTTTACCCGACAGCCTATTCGAAACGAAAAAAATAGGTTGTCAATAGGAAACAATATATATTTAAGACATATATATATATATATATATATATATATATATATATATATATATAAATATATATATATATATATATATATATATATATATATATATATTTATATATATATATATATATATATATATATATATATATATATATATATATATAAATATATAAAACATTCGGCTTACTTCAACATAAAAAGTGTATTATATTGCATCAAATCATATTTATGACCTTTGTAGCATTACTATGTGGATCTCTGAGTCGAAATATTATAATATTAGGTATTAAATTCAAGACAATCTGATGGTAGATAGTACTAGATACTAATATAGTATGGTAATTTTCAAACTATGGTCACAATTATGAATCTAAAATAATGCCATTAATAATACATGAAATGAGGGAAACTAAATACATAAATCTGTACAGTACTTTGAACATTAATTCAACAAAAATCAACAGATGCTCTAATTACATTTAATTAATCACCCTTTATTCGTAAACATATACCTGGAATTAAACATCAGTGACTGCATATTATATAATAAGGTGGCTCAGGCATAATAATACATGTATATATGACTAACATGTTTACAATTGTATATAGCAGTATGAATGATTTAATTATTATCTTCAATGTTTCATAAGGTCAGATTGATCATAAAAATCCTTTGAGAAATATCTCCATCAACGGGTAGGCTGATCAACTTCCGCATAAAAGCGTTTCTCGTGATTTTGTAGTGTTCATTATGCACCAGTCAATTGTAACCAGGCCACCACCCCAGGTCCGGGGGTATACAGAGGATAGACTTGGAAAAGGGCCGTGTTTTTACTTTCCAGGTGGCCTCGCAGGGCCGGGTGACCGCGGTGGTTTTGTCATAGCGCCAAATTAAGCCGAGAGTGGGCCTTATATAGAGTCTCTGGGGTGCGGGGGCATTTGGCCGGGGTTTAACCATCAGTTCGTCCCCGCAGGGCGGGGATTTTACCCGGGGTTGGCAGGACCGAAAGTCAAAGTCCCGGCTCTTCCCCGGACCTGGGGGGTGGGGGGCGTGGTTACAAATGACTGGTGCATTACCGCTCTCTTTGCACATTCATTCAACCCGTCTTTTTAGATGTAGATCACGCATATATATTTATCGTGAATACTACAACTACACACTCAAACTTGCACAAACCCTGGATTGAAGAAGTGTTGTGCAATTAGCGGCCACTACAAAACTTCACAATGGATTGTCGGCAATTTCCGTCGCATAAGGGTTACTTAAAAAGCCATTCATGTTATTTTTATCAACCGCAATAAATCTTAATGTCTAAAAACATTAATTAATCATATTTGCAATATACCAATTTGGTATAAGACCTGTGTCGAACAATATTTAAACATATATTCATGCAACTAACGTTACAAGTCTAAAAGGCTCTTAAATGGAACAAAAGCTACTTTGTCTGGGGTTATTATTGTAGAAAACGATATTTGTTATCTTTGTTTCTCTCAAACTACAACAAACATGTTTTGCAAGGAATATTCTGTAAATAATAGTATATCTATATGAATTGCTCGACATCGGCATTTAAAACAACAATCTTCCTGTTGATGTTTTAAATGTTCAGCATATTATTCCAAAATTAAATATGAATTTAAGTGCATAATATTGTCTATTGTTGCTTTTTTTAAAAACATTGTTTCTTTAAAATATCAATGATATGATATTCATTGTATGCAAAGAATTGAAGTTTTCAATGTTTATACTTGAAAAACAAAAAGTTTAAACTCAACTTTCATTATCAACGCATTTTGACTGTTAAGAAAACACTTGTTAACATGTAATTTTAATTGCATTATGTGTTTTGCTTTTGTTCCGGTGGTTCGAAACATCGGTAACCTCGAGGTTTTGGCTCGGTCCCCGGCGTCCTCGAGCGATCGCAGTTTTACTGAATACCTTTTACCTTCAAATATTATTTTTGAAGAAACAAAACGAAAAGTCATTTTGTCATTTTTACCACGTGCGACGATGTCGCGTTTAACACAGTTAATTTTTTTCTTTTAATAAAGTTCTACTGATATAGGAACGCCATAATATTACATTTTTGAACACTGTAATATCATCTATGGCTCGTTGTTATCTTCGATTGAAGTAGAAAATCATGTTTTCAAGCACTTGCCACATGACCGGATATGCAAGGTAAGCAAATTGTACCATATCAACTTTTGTATCTGATCTTCATTCATTTAAACCAATTCTATGTAGATTGTAGAAAAATCGTTTTTCGACGCGAGATATGGATTACATCGTTTAATCAATACACCATTTACATGACATTTTACCAAGTAAAAACACATTCAATTTTCAAAAGTGTACAACACACTTAAACTTCCTTATTTCACTTAACTGCTATTGTTAATGTTTTTGTAAGTGTTTCGATTACTAAGGCACATCAATTTTCAAAAAAAACAACATATTCTCACGATATATAAATTTAGGAACGATCAAGCACCCGCACATGAGTAGAACGTTGGAGTTGGATTAGGCGTAAAGGTAATATTTACGATATTCTACTTTCTATGTAACTTTTATAATAAGCACAGGTACATTAAACGTCACCACCGGGCAGCACCAGTGCCAAGATAATGATCACCTTAAGCAGAATTGTTTCTATATGCGTTAGCTTTTGGACTAATTGTTAATATAAATATCTGGGTCCTGACTTATGTTAAAATGATTTTTTTAACGAAATGCTTATAGATTAATACATCTATTTTGACAATTTATTTTTTTCCGCAAAAGACGGAAAATGACTTGATTTTTTTATTGGACTGTAAAATATTTTGGAAGATATCTTTGAGGTCGATTTTTCGAAATGAAATCGAAGGAACCATAATTGGAAACAAACTATCATGGTGCGACACATTGTTTATCAGTATTAAGTTTATCCTTATTTTGTAAGAATGGTTAATAAAAAGCAATGATTGAGCAATTATTTCTCTTGAAAAGCATCGTCACCACCGGGCTACATTCGCACCACAGCCATCATCGCCTTCGGCAGTATTGTTACTTTATTTTAAATGCTCTACCTCATTGTTTTGTGACGTTTATACAAATACTTATGATAGCATTCTTAGTAGTAGTAGTAGTAGTTCCGGTTTAAACATAGTGATAGATAAATGTGAAAAACAATTGGTCGGGTATCATTTTCCTTCATAAATGTTTGCGGATTATTTTGTACAAGTAACATTCATTTCAACATGTCATCATCGTAAGAGTTACATGTTTTCAATAGCAAACTTCTTTGTTTCAAGGCAAGTTAAAGTATTATTTATGTTTTGAAAATATTCGTAGTGTATGAAAATGTGTTTAACTTGATGTATGCGAATGAATTCAAATTGATTACATCAAGTGTTTGAACATTTAATCAACTAAACAGTATCGTTATCTTCTTCCAGGAAGTCCAGAAATTATAAAATGGATCACAACAGCAGTTATAACGATGATCTCGAAACTTTAAATAAAAGGAAAATTGAAGAGTATGCCGGGGCCATCGCCTAATCCTTGTTCATCATAGTGTTTGGAATACTTGGCAATATCATGTCCGTCATGTTCTATGGCTTCAAAGTACCAAGGACATCAACACATGTGATACTAACAGGGCTTACAACAGTTGATCTTATAGCATGCATCTTATTTTCCGACGAAATCATCGAACTATGTTTTTCGGTAACATTCCAAAACAAACCCGGCTGCAAAATGATATTTTTCTTTAACCATTGGCTTGCAATCACGTCAGGTTTCATGCTATTGTTTGTGGCTATTGATCGGTACCGGAAGATTTGTCGACCCTTTGGATGGCAATTGTCAATTAAATCAGCCAAGATTTCATTCCTGATTATCATTATTGCAGCAATGGTTCATTCTGTAAGGGATTTTGTAATTATTGATGTTGTTCAAGTAAACGTGACAGAAGAAGAAAGTGGAAAAACAATTGAAGCATTCTATTGCACGCATTCAAAGGACCCTGAATTAAAAGCTGCTATTACCTTATTCCATGCTTTTGATCTTCTGACATTTATCATAGTCATTGGTGGATGTTTAGTTTTGTATGTTTTGATATCCAGAGCTCTATGGATCTCAAGAAAGCATATCAATCACGCTTACAAAGGAAAAGGGAGATCAGCGAACGGCCACCAAGAAGGTGCCAGTACAAGTACCTGGTATGTAAGAGCCAGTAGCACGGCAGAAACCTCATTATCAGACACGCACAGCAATAATACAATAAATGATGCAGTGAAGTCTACCACGCAACCTTTATGTGTGCCATCTAATCCAGATATTATCAGCCACGAAAAACTTGACTTGAATGATGATCCCTGTTATACATTATCAAGCGACATTGCTGTTGTCACGGACATGGACAAACGTCTAAAGATAAACCCTCATGGGGAAGACAAACCTAGTGACGCAGATAAATATTTTAAGAATTTGTCTTTTAAAAGCGACAATGGTCAAAAACATAACAGAGACAAAAGACATTATTCAAAAAGAACAAAGCAAAATCACGTTGAAAGAAAAGTTACCCTGATGATGATTGTCATAACAATAGCATCTATAATAAGTTTTCTGCCCTACTTTATTGTAAATGTTACTGTAAAACAGAACCCAAATTCAAAAGATCAAGAATTCAGCGTCGGAATACAGATCGCTTTGGGATCATTTATGTTGAATAATGCCATCAATCCTTACATAATTGGACTGTTCAATTCAAAGTTCAGACAATTTGTCAAAAGCACTTTTTGCATGTGTATCGGGAGAAATCGATTTTGAACGTGATTTGTTTAATTACCCCAAAGACATATATACGATAGGGTCTTAAGACATACATACGAAAGGGTCCTAAGACATACATACGAAAGGGTCTTAAGACATATATACGAAAGGGTCCTAAGACATACATACGAAAGGGTCTTAAGACATATATACGAAAGGGTCCTAAGACATACATACGAAAGGGTCTTAAGACATATATACGATAGGGTCCTAAGACATACATACGAAAGGGTCCTAAGACATACATACGAAAGGGTCTTAAGACATATATACGATAGGGTCCTAAGACATACATACGAAAGGGTCCTAAGACATACATACGAAAGGGTCTTAAGACATATATACGAAAGGGTCCTAAGACATACATACGAAAGGGTCTTAAGACATATATACGATAGGGTCCTAAGACATACATACGATAGGGTCTTAAGACATATATACGAAAGGGTCCTAAGACATACATACGATAGGGTCTTGGGCATTTATTGTAACTATACGAAAGGGCCGTATGCATTCATTGCACTACCGAATTAACCTAAAATGAAGAACCTTTTATTGTATAAAAATGATTTAATATATTATTACTATATCGATTTGGTTGAAAATAAAAAAGACAGATTAATAAAGATTTAAATTTCTCGTTGCATTCTCCGTTTAAAGAAAATGTTATATATGATTATGTATATTGGCAAGATAGAGTGTGTCATTTACTTCCACGAAAAGATATACAATCAGAACATCATTTCCTGTTTTGCTGCAGTGCTTACTCAGAAACAAATGCAGTTTGAGGCATAGTTGACAAGTTTAAGCCCCTTTTAAACAGATTATGTCAAACAGAAATCGAAACATATCTTTCAGACTATGTTTACTTTTGAGGTAAATTAACAAATGAAATGAAAAAAAGAAACAAGAAGATACTTCTATTTTGAAGACGTGAATCATCTATGGTATATGTTGTCCGATGTAGGGGGCTACAGATATTTGTTGATATTAATAGTATTGTAAAACAATACTTGAAGCTTTCGTTAAAACTTCATATTTATAAATAAGTTGCTGGAGAGAGCACATATGTACGTTACTATAACAAAGAAGACGAATTTAATTTTATTTGTATTTGTACACGTTTTGAAACTATAAGAAAGAAATATATAAAACGGTATTATTATTTACGTCCGTCTGTTTTTAAGTACATTGAACTGTTAAACACAAGAAATAAACAAGAACTTAGAAAACTATCCTTATTTGTCAAACAAGCTGTGAGTATTAGATGATCAACTTTAAATATTGATTTCTTATTATAATAGTTTTGTTCATCCTCACCTGATTTGAATATATATTTTTAAGCGTATTTATGATTCTATTTCATATAATGTATAACCTATGTCATACCATGTGTTTGCTTATTTATTATTCATTTGTGGTTAAGAAGAAGATGTACTTTGTACAAGTCTTAATAAAATATCTGTTCTGTTCTGTTCTGTTTATAAGTATTATACACTTACATTGTCAGGTTTCAAACAATTAAAAATCCATTAATATATAACAACGTTTTATTGCCTTAACTTACAACTGTAGTTTGTGCTTACTCAATATTATGTCTTAGTGTTGGTTAATTGTTAAAGTTGTTTGTAATACGTATGCATTGAATCATCTGTTAACACTTTTATGTATGCATTGAATCACCTGTAAACACTGTTATGTATGCATTTAATCACCTGTTAACACTGTTATGTATGCATTTAATCACCTGTAAACATTGTTATGTATGCATTTAAACATCTGTAAACACTGCTATGTATGCACTGAATCACCTGTAAACACTGCTTTGTATGCACTGAATCACCTGTTAACACTGTTGTGTATACATTGAGTCTCCTGTAAACACTGTTATGTATGCATTTAAACATCTGTAAACACTGCTATGTATGCACTGAATCACCTGTAAACACTGTTGTGTATGCACTGAATCACCTGTAAACACTGTTATGTATGCATTGAATCACCTGTAAACACTGCTATGTATGCATTGAATCACCTGTAAACACTTTTATGTATGCATTTAATCACCTATTACACCATTATGTATGCATTGAATCACCTGTAAACACTGCCATGTATGCAATGAATCACCTGTAAATACTGTTTGTTTTGTATGTTTATTTGATCACATGGGTCAAATATGACTGCATATCTTACCAACCACCTTCCGGTAGGTTTTCAAAGCACCCCCCCAACCTTTTGTGTCTGAGAAGATAGCCTTTGATTTCGAAACTTTTCGTTGACAAATTGTTTAAATTGTAGATTTACAGTAACTGTGCTTGCTTTTATCTATTAATTAAACTAATCAGAACGTCATGCAGGGAAACACTTTAGTAAGTATGGATTTCACATCAAACGATAAATCTGTAGACTTTTATTGCTGAATCTATAAGTCATCAACGTCCGCCAGGAGCTTAGGCAGTGTGGCTAAAACATTCGATTCTTTAAGGCAGCCGGAAGCGCTGTGTCATCCTGCGCGATTGACACTGAGTCATTAAGTAACATGTTTGATCTCAATCTCTGAAGTGCGTTCGCCGTCGATAGTGTTATAACAGTCAGGTGCTAGTTTGGCGAACTTATAGCACTTATTTGTTGATTTTCTGACTTTAAGCGGACGGACGGGCACCCAAAAGATCCCCTAACGCGGTCACATAGGTATCAAATGTCACCTCATAACTTTTCAGACCACAAATATATCCACACGAAAAACACAGTTCCATTCTGCACTTCAAAAGGAATATGTCCTTATATGTAATTTTACGTTTACAAAACATCAAGTTATTTTAACCTGTAAGTGCGAGCAGAAACGCTTGCCTTTTTCGCCGCCATTTTAACAAGCTTTTTTAGGTTAAAAGAAAGCTTGTAGTCAGCTTGACGAGGACGCCCCAATAGCGGTTTTGTTGTATGTGCATCCATCCGTCTCTGGTCGAGTGAATGCTGGGTACCACCTTTTTTGGCTGTGCGAGCATTTTGTTGGCCATACATTTGGGGATTTCAAAATAACTTGTTAGAAGAGTTCACTATCAACAGATAGCCTGTCCACACACAAACCATGTACATAAGTCAATTTCACTCTTGCACCACAACATGTTTTAGAACCTTTTCATAAGTTTAAAGCAGTGGGCTTGACACTGTTGGCGTTTTTCCAGCAATCTTCTTGTTTTTTTTTACCATTAACATTTCAAATGAAAATGATGAATAACTAGTATCCTGAAGAAGCGGCGTGCGCAATGCTTCGCGAACGAAAGATCTACAAGTGGTCTCCTAAAGGCTCGTGCTCAACTAAACGGCCCTGTGTGACTTGTAGGGAACTTGTTTGATGTGCCTTTAATCGTTTGCTATATATTGTTAATGCATGATTGTGTATATGTGTATCACGCCTCAAACATATAACCATTGGTCCCGGACTGGTCACCCGGTGACCCCATTTTTTTCCATAGTCGGTCATCAAATTTATAGTTTACCATAATGGCGTCTTTTTTCCGAATCCAATAAATATATGAAAACATGTAAACAGGTTGTCGACGAACCAATTCAATGTAGATTGTAGAAAAATCGTGTTTCGACGCGTGATATGAATTACATCTTTTAATCAATACACCATTTACATGACATTTTACCAAGTAAAAAACACATTCAATTTCCAAAATTGTACAACACACTTAAACTTCCTTATTTCACTTAACTGCTATTGTTAATGTTTTTGTAAGTGTTTCGATTACCAAGGCACATCAATTTTCAAAACAAACCATATTCTCACGATATATAAATTTAGGAACGATCAAGCACCCGCACATGAGTAGAACGTTGGAGTTGGATTAGGCGTAAAGGTAATATTTACGATATTCTACTTTCTATGTAACTTTTATAATAAGCACAGGTACATTAAACGTCACCACCGGGCAGCACCAGTGCCAAGATATTGATCACCTTAAGCAGAATTGTTTCTATATGCGTTAGCTTTTGGACTAATTGTAAATATAAATATCTGGGTCCTGACTTATGTTAAAATGATTTTTTTAACGAAATGCTTATAGATTAATACATCTATTTGGACAATTTATTTTTTTCCGCAAAAGACGGAAAATGACTTGATTTTTTTTTTATTGGACTGTAAAATATTTTGGAAGATATCTTTGAGGTCGATTTTTCGAAATGAAATCGAAGGAACCATAATTGGAAACAAACTATCATGGTGCGACACATTGTTTATCAGTATTAAGTTTATCCTTATTTTGTTAGAATGGTTAAAAAAAGCAATTATTGAGCAATTATTTCTCTTGAAAAGCATCGTCACCACCGGGCTACATTCGCACCACAGCCATCATCGCCTTCGGCAGTATTGTTACTTTATTTTAAATGCTCTACCTCATTGTTTTGTGACGTTTATACAAATAATTATGATAGCATTCTAGTAGTAGTAGTTCCGGTTTAAACATAGTGATAGATAAATGTGAAAAACAATTGGTCGGGTATCATTTTCCTTCATAAATGTTTGCGGATTATTTTGTACAAGTAACATTCATTTTAACATGTCATCATCGTAAGGGTTATATGTTTTCAATTGCAAACTTCTTTGTTTCAAGGCAAGTTAAAGTAGAATTTATGTTTTGAAAATATTCGTAGTGTATAAAAATGTGTTTAAACTTGATGTATGCGAATTAATTCAAATTGATTACATCAAGTGTTTGAACATTTAATCAACTAAACAGTATCGTTATCTTCTTTCAGGAAGTCCAGAAATTATAAAATGGATCACAACAGCAGTTATAACGATGATCTCGAAACTTTAAATAAAAGGAAAATTGAAGAGTATGCCGGGGCCATCGCCTATACCTTGTTCATCATAGTGTTTGGAATACTTGGCAATATTATGTCCGTCATGTTCTATGGCTTCAAAGTACCAAGGACATCAACACATGTGATACTAACGGGGCTTACAACAGTTGATCTTATAGCATGCATCTTATTTTCCGACGAAATCATCGAACTTTGTTTTTCGGTTACATTCAAAAACAAACCCGGCTGCAAAATGATATTTTTCTTTAACCATTGGCTTGCAATCACGTCAGGTTTCATGCTATTGTTTGTGGCTATTGATCGGTACCGGAAGATTTGTCGACCCTTTGGATGGCAATTGTCAATTAAATCAGCCAAGATTTCATTCCTGATTATCATTATTGCAGCAATGGTTCATTCTGTAAGGGATTTTGTAATTATTGATGTTGTTCAAGTAAACGTGACAGAAGAAGAAAGTGGAAAAACAATTGAAGCATTCTATTGCACGCATTCAAAGGACCCTGAATTAAAAGCTGCTATTACCTTATTCCATGCTTTTGATCTTCTGACATTTATCATAGTCATTGGTGGATGTTTAGTTTTGTATGTTTTGATATCCAGAGCTCTATGGATCTCAAGACAGCATATCAATCACGCTTACAAAGGAAAAGGGAGATCAGCGAATGGCCACCAAGAAGATGCCAGTACAAGTACCTGGTATGTAAGAGCCAGTACCACGGCAGAAACATCATTATCAGACACGCACAGCAATAATACAATAAATGATGCAGTGAAGTCTTCCACGCAACCTTTATGTGTGCCATCTAATCCAGATATTATCAGCCACGAAAAACTTGACTTGAATGATGATCCCTGTTATACATTATCAAGCGACATTGCTGTTGTCACGGACATGGACAAACGTCTAAAAATAAACCCTCATGGGGAAGACAAACCTAGTGACGCAGATAAATATTTTAAGAATTTGTCTTTCAAAAGCGACAATGGTCAAAAACATAACAGAGACAAAAGACATTATTCAAAAAGAACAAAGCAAAATCACGTTGAAAGAAAAGTTACCCTGATGATGATTGTCATAACAATAGCATCTATAATAAGTTTTCTGCCCTACTTTATTGCAAATGTTACTGTAAAACAGAACCCAAATTCAAAAGATCAAGAATTCAGCGTCGGAATACAGATCGCTTTGGGATCATTTATGTTGAATAATGCCATCAATCCTTACATAATTGGACTGTTCAATTCAAAGTTCAGACAATTTGTCAAAAGCACTTTTTGCATGTGTATCGGGAGAAATCGATTTTGAACGTGATTTGTTTAATTACCCCAAAGACATACATACGATAGGGTCTTAAGACATACATACGAAAGGGTCCTAAGACATACATACGATAGGGTCTTAAGACATACATACGATAGGGTCTTAAGACATACATACGAAAGGGTCTTAAGACATACATACGAAAGGGTCTTAAGACATACATACGAAAGGGTCTTAAGACATACATACGATAGGGTCCTAAGACATACATACGAAAGGGTCTTAAGACATACATACGAAAGGGTCTTAAGACATACATACGAAAGGGTCTTAAGACATACATACGATAGGGTCTTAAGACATACATACGAAAGGGTCTTAAGACATACATACGAAAGGGTCTTAAGACATACATACGATAGGGTCTTAAGACATACATACGAAAGGGTCTTAAGACATACATACGATAGGGTCTTAAGACATACATACGAAAGGGTCTTAAGACATACATACGATAGGGTCTTAAGACATACATACGAAAGGGTCTTAAGACATACATACGATAGGGTCTTAAGACATACATACGATAGGGTCTTAAGACATACATACGATAGGGTCTTAAGACATACATACGAAAGGGTCTTAAGACATACATACGAAAGGGTCTTAAGACATACATACGATAGGGTCTTAAGACATACATACGATAGGGTCTTAAGACATACATACGAAAGGGTCTTAAGACATACATACGATAGGGTCTTAAGACATACATACGATAGGGTCTTAAGACATACATACGAAAGGGTCTTAAGACATACATACGATAGGGTCTTAAGACATACATACGATAGGGTCTTAAGACATACATACGAAAGGGTCTTAAGACATACATACGAAAGGGTCTTAAGACATACATACGAAAGGGTCTTAAGACATACATACGATAGGGTCTTAAGACATACATACGAAAGGGTCTTAAGACATACATACGATAGGGTCCTAAGACATACATACGAAAGGGTCTTAAGACATACATACGAAAGGGTCTTAAGACATACATACGAAAGGGTCTTAAGACATACATACGATAGGGTCTTAAGACATACATACGAAAGGGTCTTAAGACATACATACGATAGGGTCTTAAGACATACATACGAAAGGGTCTTGGGCATTTATTGTAACTATACGAAAGGGCCGTATGCATTCATTGCACTACCGAATTAACCTAAAATGAAGAACCTTTTCTTGTATAAAAATGATTTAATATATTATTGCTATATCGATTTGGTTGAAAATAAAAAAGGCAGATTAATAAAGATTTAAATTTCTCGTTGCATTCTCCGTTTAAAGAAAATGTTATATATGATTACGTATATTGGCAAGATAGAGTGTGTGATTTACTTCCACGAAAAGATATACAATCAGAACATCATTTCCTGTTTTGCTGCAGTGCTTACTCAGAAATTAAAAACAAATGCAGTTTGAGGCATAGTTGACAAGCTTAAGCCCCTTTTAAACAGATTATGTCAAACAGAAATCGAAACATATCTTTCAGACTATGTTTACTTTGAGGTAAATTAACAAATGAAATGAAAAAAAGAAACAAGAAGATACTTCTATTTTGAAGACGTGAATCATCTATGGTATATGTTGTCCGATGTAGGGGGCTACAGATATTTGTTGATATTAATAGTATTGTAAAACAATACTTGAAGCTTTCGTTAAAACTTCATATTTATAAATAAGTTGCTGGAGAGAGCACATATGTACGTTACTATAACAAAGAAGACGAATTTAATTTTATTTGTATTTGTACACGTTTTGAAACTATAAGAAAGAAATATATAAAACGGTATTATTATTTACGTCCGTCTGTTTTTAAGTTCATTGAACTGTTAAACACAAGAAATAAACAAGAACTTAGAAAACTATCCTTATTTGTCAAATCAGCTGTGAGTATTAGATCAACTTTAAATATTGATTTCTAATTATAATAGTTTTGTTCATCCTCACCTGATTTGAATATATATTTTTAAGCGTATTTATGATTCTATTTCATATAATGTATAACCTATGTCATACCATGTGTTTGCTTATTTATTATTCATTTGTGGTTAAGAAGAAGATGTACTTTGTACAAGTCTTAATAAAATATCTGTTCTGTTCTGTTCTGTTTATAAGTATTATACACTTACATTGTCAGGTTTCAAACACTTAAAAATCCATTAATATATAACAACGTTTTATTGCCTTAACTTACAACTGTAGTTTGTGCTTACTCAATATTATGTCTTAGTGTTGGTTAATTGTTAAAGTTGTTTGTAATACGTATGCATTGAATCATCTGTTAACACTGTTATGTATGCATTTAATCACCTGTTAACACTGTTATGTATGCATTTAATCACCTGTAAACATTGTTATGTATGCATTTAAACATCTGTAAACACTGCTATGTATGCACTGAATCACCTGTAAACACTGCTTTGTATGCACTGAATCACCTGTTAACACTGTTGTGTATACATTGAGTCTCCTGTAAACACTGTTATGTATGCATTTAAACATCTGTAAACACTGCTATGTATGCACTGAATCACCTGTAAACACTGTTGTGTATACATTGAGTCTCCTGTAAACACTGTTATGTATGCATTTAAACATCTGTAAACACTGCTATGTATGCACTGAATCACCTGTTAACACTGTTGTGTATACATTGAGTCTCCTGTAAACACTGTTATGTATGCATTTAAACCCCTGTAAACACTGCTATGTATGCACTGAATCACCTGTAAACACTGCTATGTATGCACTGAATCACCTGTAAACACTGTTGTGTATGCACTGAATCACCTGTTAACACTGTTATGTATGCATTGAATCACCTGTAAACACTGCTATGTATGCATTGAATCACCTGTAAACACTTTTATGTATGCATTTAATCACCTATTACACTATTATGTATGCATTGAATCACCTGTAAACACTGCCATGTATGCAATGAATCACCTGTAAATACTGTTTGTTTTGTATGTTTATTTGATCACATGGGTCAAATATGACTGCATATCTTACCAACCACCTTCCGGTAGGTTTTCAAAGCACCCCCCAACCTTTTGTGTCTGAGAAGATAGCCTTTGATTTCGAAACTTTTCGTTGACAAATTGTTTAAATTGTAGATTTACAGTAACAGTGCTTGCTTTTATCTATTAATTAAACTAATCAGAACGTCATGCAGGGAAACACTTTAGTAAGTATGGATTTCACATCAAACGATAAATCTGTAGACTTTTATTGCTGAATCTATAAGTCATCAACGTCCGCCAGGAGCTTAGGCAGTGTGGCTAAAACATTCGATTCTTTAAGGCAGCCGGAAGCGCTGGGTCATCCTGCGCGATTGACACTGAGCCATTAAGTAACATGTTTGATCTCAATCTCTGAAGTGCGTTCGCCGTCGATAGTGTTATAACAGTCAGGTGCTAGTTTGGCGAACTTATAGCACTTATTTGTTGATTTTCTGACTTTAAGCGGACGGACGGGCACCCAAAAGATCCCCTAACGCGGTCACATAGGTATCAAATGTCACCTCATAACTTTTCAGACCACAAATATATCCACACGAAAAACACAGTTCCATTCTGCACTTCAAAAGGAATATGTCCTTATATGTAATTTTACGTTTACAAAACATCAAGTTATTTTAACCTGTAAGTGCGAGCAGAAACGCTTGCCTTTTTCGCCGCCATTTTAACAAGCTTTTTTAGGTTAAAAGAAAGCTTGTAGTCAGCTTGACGAGGACGCCCCAATAGCGGTTTTGTTGTATGTGCATCCATCCGTCTCTGGTCGAGTGAATGCTGGGTACCACCTTTTTTGGCTGTGCGAGCATTTTGTTGGCCATACATTTGGGGATTTCAAAATAACTTGTTAGAAGAGTTCACTATCAACAGATAGCCTGTCCACACACAAACCATGTACATAAGTCAATTTCACTCTTGCACCACAACATGTTTTAGAACCTTTTCATAAGTTTAAAGCAGTGGGCTTGACACTGTTGGCGTTTTTCCAGCAATCTTCTTGTTTTTTTTTACCATTAACATTTCAAATGAAAATGATGAATAACTAGTATCCTGAAGAAGCGGCGTGCGCAATGCTTCGCGAACGAAAGATCTACAAGTGGTCTCCTAAAGGCTCGTGCTCAACTAAACGGCCCTGTGTGACTTGTAGGGAACTTGTTTGATGTGCCTTTAATCGTTTGCTATATATTGTTAATACATGATTGTGTATATGTGTATCACGCCTCAAACATATAACCATTGGTCCCGGACTGGTCACCCGGTGACCCCATTTTTTTCCATAGTCGGTCATCAGATTTATAGTTTACCATAATGGCGTCTTTTTTCCGAATCCAATAAATATATGAAAACATGTAAACAGGTTGTCGACGAGATATATACGTTACGGGGCTAGTAGGTGACCCAATATGGGATATACGGAGGGCAGGAAACCATATTCGGGTTCGGGCCTTTGCCCCGTATAGTTCATATCGGGACACCTGCTAACCCCGTAACTTATAGTATTTATATGTGATTGATTTATTTGAGAAAAAAAATATTTTTCACTAATATTTGTTTGTGTGTAGCTCGTCTATTTCAAGAATATTGAGGCGTCGGCGTCCGGTTAACGTTTAATGGATTTAAAGATCACGATTTTTTTTGCCAACCTTGAGAAGAAACGCTCAGGAGGAAAATCAATAAATGCACTAAAGGCTAAAAACGAAAGAATAACAGGTATCGAAACATTTTAAACAATGTAGTTAGTTTTACACAAAAGTATACTCTAGAGATAAAAAATTAAAAAGGAAGAAACGTAACCTTTATTTAGAAAATCCTTACAAAATACTTAACGAAGATGAAATTTGTGCGTGTGAAGGCCTTTTACCAGCTACGAATGTGAACTAGCTCTAAAAGATATGCAAACAAATAAAAGCCCGGGTTCTGATGAATTAACTGCAGAATTTTATAAGACCTTTTGGGATGACATATCATTTACCAAAACTACCAACACGGTGGACTTAGGCTGACGGATATAGAATCATTTTTAAATTCAACAAAATGCATTGCGGATAAAAGGGAACACAGACCCGTCAAATAATGGAGACTGGAAAACATTATTTGATTTAAAAAAAACACTACAAAACTACGGCCATGAATAATTACTAGAATCAGATGATTTTGATCAAACAGTAATAAATATATTACACCAGAAGGAACATTCCTATCGGAAAACGATGAAATAAATAAAAAATGAAAATAAATTCGTAAATATCAATCAAACCAGGCCCCAAATATATTCGGAAAGGATAAAAGAATCGAAGCAGACAAACAAATTTCTAAATTCCTGACAACAAAAAACAATATCAACCCATCATCAAAAAATAAATGGCAACTTACATTCCCGAACAAAGAAAATAATGGTTGGAATTATATAAAATACCATTTACATAAGCTCAAATGATACGTAGCTACGAAACGTTCCATGCAAATTCTTACTAAGAATAGTACCCACAAATACATATTTGTACAAATATAAAATAAAAACTTCGCACTTATTTGATTTTTGTAACATCAATATCAAAAAATTAGATCACCTATTTTCGCCCTGTCAGAAAGTACAACCCCTACAAAATGCCTTAAATGGCATTATTAAACAACAATCCATAAAAACCATTAATACAAAAGAAATAGTTTGTTTTTTTGTATCCATATCAAATCTAAACACACACTTATGTGTATTTTTCTTATTTTCTCAATTAAATACCGAAACACTATCCCATCATTCAATGCCTATTTACAATACTTAACTCTGAGACAAAGATGTAGAACATATTGCGCTATAACAGGATATATATGATTCCGACAATCTCAAATGGAATGTATTAAACTTATGATTTTAAAATAACAACACTATTCGATTGTATGCCGACACAAAACTCAAATAATTAGTATAGAAGGTATTTTTTCTTAACAAAACCATATAGTAAAAGCATTAATATAATAAAGGAACATGTGTGGGTGTGAGGGAGATTTGTGTGTATGTATGTGTGTGTACATGTGTTTGTGGTTAGGAGCGTGCGTGTGTGCATGCGTGCGTGCTTGTATGTGTGTATGTGATTTTCAGAAATTAAAAAACAACATAGATTTGTTCTAATTTATGATGTGAATGATAGTGTTGTTCAAAAGGAAGAGTTTATTGATTCCTTTCATGGGACTGTGTTGATAGCTCCGACAGTCATGGTCAAGGTCAAGGTCCTGTAAACAAAAACTAGTATGTACTGAATAACTATATTTATGACTGACAAGTTGTAATAAAACTTGGTATATAGGAATATTAGATGTATACATTGAATGGGATTGCGTTTTGGGTCCCTAGGGCAAGGTAACTGTTACTGCAATAGAAACAACGGTTGATACTGAATAATTTAAGTAAGGCTTGACATATTGCGGCAAAACTTGGTACGTAGGATGAGATTACGAAGGACTTAAATTGAATTGCATTTCGGGTCCCTATGGTCAAGGTCAAGGTTCACTGTTACTCAAAAAAAAACACAGTTAAATCTGAATCTCACAACAAAGGCTGAAATTCTTTTGTCAAGCATTGAAAACCTGGTTTCGTCGCATTGCGGCGGTTCTTGTTTACATTTTAAATGTTCTTTTTATTGCTTTTGACAGGAACATATTGCATTATTATTGTATTTATTTTAAAGCGCCGTATAGTCGAGCGGGCTTTCCTACGACAGCTTTTGTCTTACGTATGTTGTAATTGAATTCACGGACATAATTATTTTTATCATTTTATTAATTAAAATTCAATTCTTCAAAATATAATACTTACCTGTAGGTAAACAGAACGGATGAGAGTAAGAAGAGAATAGAGGTAAAACAAACTGTAAAGAAATTATAAATCATGGTCCGTAGTGTCCCCACATATGGTCTGTTATGCCCGGTCCATAAAGTCCATGGTCCATAACATCCTGACACCCAAAATTCATAATAATGAGTACAAAGCCATAGCTATTCAGAAGGGTATCATTTTGGTGTCTGTCCTGTCATATTTTACGTCCTATATTTGTTATATCCTGTCAATGAACACAACGTGCCGTTCACACTTTGAGTTGAATTGAATGAATACTTGAGATATAACTGTCATACAATTTTAGACTTTAATGGCATAAGAAATACAATGGTTACATCCTAATATTATTCATTAGCTTCATTATGACTACCGGCACACTTGAATTATAATCAGTGAAGGTCTAGCCTTTCGCTAACTCATACTGCATGGTTTAAATCTTGGGGTCTGCGAACCTAGTTTGAGGCAGTCTGCTTCTGGTTAACGTCTCCATTTGGTTAAGTTCTGAGAGCCTGCTTTGCTATTGTTTAAGAAATAAAACATTTGACACCAAATATCCATATTAACCATCACTTGAATATTCAGAGGTGGTTCTTTCTGACTTCATAAAATAAGATTGAAGGGCTGAATGTAGAAGGCAGCGAGGGTGCTACAATTGTTATTATGAATATATCGTTTAGACACAGAACTGAGCATCAGAATGGACCATTGTTTTTCCTCTTTCTTGTTCTACATGTTTTATGTATTTTGGCGTAATTTAGTTCACGGTAGGAATAGGCTCGTCGGAATTAACCTTGACAGTTCAAGTAAATTCATGTCCTTATTTCTAAATGTATTCTACTCTTGATGACCGTTCCATTGCGACGAGAAAACTGGAGGCATTTCAAACGCACCGATATCTATGTTAATATTATGCCTATGTAAGTCAACTAGTTTACTTTAACTAGGTTGTAAGTGTTTCAAATGACCATCTGTTTAATCACATATTTCTGGACGAAATAATGAATTTTAGTCACAGGTATGATGCAAAAATAGTTTTATCGATCGCCCCGACCGGAACCCATTAGGAGCTATTTTACCTTCAAGAAAAGTAACTCAATCGGTATTTCTCCCACCTCTGTGCCACCGTCTAAGAAATATCAAAAGTTCCCTTTACAAACGAACGTTCTCTCTATGTTTATCTCTTTCACTGTCCGTCAGAAGAAAAAAGTTCATATAAATAAATATATCCATCGACTATCGTCTTTAATTTTATTTTTTCCTCACTTCTCATGGTTCGGAGGATGACATCTGGAAAACAATCAACATTTGTTTTACTTTGATATCATGGTGTATGCATACACCAGTAACAGGACAACACCAAGATTATTGCGCAAATTGTATACGTTGCCTGCATGTGGTGCTCTCTTTTAAATAGGAAATGCTTATCAATTATATCTAGGCATATAATGTAAATATGGCTCTATCTTGAAATTACAAGGGTTGTAACTCTGGAGTTTATAGTGCTTCTTCATTTTTATTATCAATGATCAATTTATGCATTACAGTTTTGATGTCAGCTATGGTTAATATTGCATTTATCAAACTATGGAGCTTTTTGCCAAAACGAATTGTATCCGAGTTTGACTAAGAATTGTTCTGAAAGGCTTTCGTTATTGAAAAGAAATAAAAATGTGACGACGCTGGACAACATAACCCCTATATGTCTGCCAATGCTGCTCAGACGACATAAACAATTACGGTATATCGATATATCAGTCTTATATTGAACAAAATTTCTAAGAAATCAATCACTAGAAAAAACGTTACACTAATTTTACAGATTGAGCATCGCCTTCATATTTATTCCAGTCCTAAACCGTGCTAATGCGAACAAAACTGTAATGCATCCACTAGTCACACCGATCACAACTATATCCAGTCTGGTGTATTGTCAAATCTTCCACCGCATACAGCCCAAGATCCCCATTGTCTACGCTCACATATTCAGACTATTTCCTTTTTAGATTTCCTTTTCTCTCCGTTTCCCTTCATTCCTGAATAGTTTCTCTTTCTCTCGGCTCATGCCGGTTTCATGTTCAAGGACGTCTTTTTTGACAGCATCTTTAGAAAATACCAGAGATGTAAGCGTTCTATCACAGTTACTACTTACCACCCCTAAGTCATTTATTGTCTTCTTTGTATTATTTTTAAGAACTGATTTTTTATATGCCCCGTAAAACATTTCAAAGCCCTTTAATGTATATGATTGTCGACAATATTTTTCATTGCTTGTAACATCTATTTTGAATGTGAGTACGTTTTCCCGTCAGACCTTACTAAAATGCATCATTTTAACAGGTGATGTAAACGTGTCACGATTTGGGTCTGACCCGATTCCTGACTACATAAACCTCGATCATTTCAGACTTTCAGCAGACCTAGTTCTTTTCAATGCAATACCTATCATTCATGCAACACGAGTTTCTCTACAGTCGACAACAACAGATTGTAAAAGTATATCCTTTTGTTGTTCATATCAAAACAAATGCACGGTAAAAGCCGCCAACAAGAATTATTGGATTGGCGCAAAATATAAAAGGTGTTTGGCTTCACTGCCCGAACACATCGAACCTTCGTATATCACCAATATATCACAAATGAAACTTTCCTTTGCGAACTAATTACTATTTGTTTTCTTTTAAAATGAAAGCATGAGGTTCGCGGACGTACAGACTTTCGTCACCAAGGCAAACCACTTTTCTATACTGACATCATTCAAATGATTTGTCGATTGGTAAAGTTCTTCCGAATCTTTGTTTTCGCTGAAGTACCTAAAATTACCAAAACTCGAAAAAAAAATCAAATAACTTTGATCGATGTAATATTTTAAATCATCGTATGTGTTTTATTCACACATTTAATAGGTATACTTTAGAGGTAAAATGGGTATAAAATTATGATATTAAAGTCAAAAAAAACTTTTGAGGCTGTAACCCGACGCCATAACTGACTCCCACTAAGTGTCTACCCCAAAAATGCACAACAACTAAATGTAAGAGAATGATGCAGACGTTTACGTTTCTGCGTACACCCTTTTGAGTCTGCAAGAGGTCATGCATACCGAATTATCAATAGGGGTAGGGAGTTTCAGCCTCTTTTCTTTTTTCATTTTCCATAAGCAATTCGTTAAGTCAAGTTTATAAATATTTCGTCCGTTTTTGTTTTTATGTATGTTAATGTTGAAGACTGAGGTTTGATAATTATAATTTTACTTATAATACTTATCCATTCTTTAGACATGAAGCTAGTAGTGTCAGGTATAAATGTTTATATCGCATACTTTATTATTAATTTGGTGATGCAATGATGAACAATAACTCTGGTCATTATAACAACACATGTTTTGTCGAGCTACTGTGGAGTTTATCATAGAAAAGAGTGTCCTGTGTGAATATATATCCACACTTATATCAGGATGTTAACTCTCTGCAGTACCATTATGATATCAACAGATCATCAGTCTGTTTCAGAAGTATTGCACAAGTGTTTATCACGGAAAGGAATATCCTGTGTAAAACAATAAATATATTATATTAGGAAGTTTTACCGTTTACAGAATCGTTAGTTTAATATCGACAGTTCAGTAGTCTATCCAAAACACATGCACTAGTTACTTTCATCGAAATGAGTAGCTGTATGATATATATCAGGGTTTAGTAGGGTCCTTGTTTTCTATAGTATCAATGTTTTAAAGCTGCACTCTCATAGATTGAACGTTTTGACAACTTTTTATTTTTTTTGTCTTGGAATGAGCAATATTTTGCGTAAATATCTGCAAACCAATTATACAAGACTGCTGACCAAAGATCAGATCGCATTTTTTTCATAATTCCGTCCGAAATTAATGTTTTATGGCTAAAACTGTTACTAACGGTTTAAGAAAAAAACATAAAACATCAATTTTTTAACTTTAATATAAAAATCTGCGATCTAATTATTGTCACCAGTCTTATATAACTGGTTTTCATTGATTTTCGCAAAAAAATGGCTCGTTCCAAGACAAAAAATAAAAAAGTTGTCAAAACGTTCAATCTGTGAGAGTGCAGCTTTAAAACATTGATACTGTAGAAAGCAAAGACCAAAGGTCAAGAGTATATACCAGAAATATCACAATTTTTATAAACTTCTATTTATTGATAGGCTTTGGTCATTCGGTTATGAAATATTTTGTGATTTTGTGGAGAAATATTACCTAACACTTTAAATGTAGAGACTTTTGTTACAAATAATATGTTATAAATTTGATTAAGTAGGTGTTTCCGGTTTCATATTGTGGGCGATACACATTTACGCAACAACACTTAAACTTATGAAACAAAGGAGAATATATGAGCCAAGGATTGGTCTTATAAGAAGAAAGGAAACTTGTACATGAAGGTATTGTTTTAATATTGAACAATTTATTTATGTTATCCATATCTTTATATTCATAGGTTGAATTTTTTCATTGCTTTTAAATTGTCAAGCCTAATGAGGCTATAATTAGACATGTTGCAACGTGAACGTTTAAAATATATCATCAAAAGCTACCTACTATAGTCAGTTTAGCTATTGTCGGCATACTGTTTGGTGTATTACAGTTTGTAATTATGTTTTGTATTTATACTTAAATTAGGCGTGGAATGATTTGTTTCGCAAACGTTCAAGACCGAAAAAGCTTGTTAGTTATTTGTTTTCAGTATGTTTTACATGTTCTTTCTTTACTAAATGATCCATTTAAAATTGCTCCAAAAATACATTGAACAATTGATGTCGTCAGATTACATTTTTTTTTTGAAGAAGAACTTAGCAAGAAAATCATTTCGAACTTCAAAACCTAGATAGCATGCATCGTATAAAGCAAACGTTATGCTACTTTTTTGGCAAGTTTTCACCAAATACTAGTAAACCAAATTACATCTCATTAATACCGTAGGGTTTTGTTCATGCCATTAACTATTTGCTCTGAAATGTGAACTATTTTCTACATACATGTACTAGATTTATACCTTTATCTGATTTTTGCCAAGCCAACAGAGCAGTTTGAAGAACAACTGCATAAGATTTTAAATAACTTCATTGTTAAATTATCATTAAATATCAGCACGATGAAACTTGTCACAAACTATATGTAATGTTAAACATTAATTAGTAATTCATAAATACCTTTCCGCTCAAATCTTTGGGAACCTAGAGTATACCTAATTGTAATTCAGGTTTCAAACTCGAATCTGTTTACATCACAAAAGTAGAAGGGACTCGTTCACTGATTTTTTTTTTGTTCTAACCGCGTCTAATATAGTTTCAATTGTCAATAGCGTTACTATCGCATTTTCTGAAACAGTTTTAAATATATATGATAACATTATAACTTCATTTTGATGATGTTATCATTAAATAAACATTTACAATTATTTCACACATAATTAATATTTTCCATGTCTGACCCTATAAAACATGAACGAGTCCCTTTAAGATAATCAAAAAGCGAAAATTGTACGTCAAATCAACGTTAAAATATAATTTTGGTTCACTTGCAGAAAGCGTGAGTATGTCACACATCTGTAAACGTATACGGGTGTAAAAATCATTTTTCATATATTCATATAGACAACTTACAAGGTCCATCGACCAGCTTAAATGTTTTGTCTAGGTAAGATGGAGTACCGCTGCACATGTCCATCGTCCGGCTTACAGGTTTCTCTAGGCAAGATTGAGTACCGCTGTACAAGTCCGTTGTCCCGCCTACAGGTTTCTCTAGGCAAGATTGAGTACCGCTGTACAAGTCTCTGTCCCGTCTTCAGGTTTCGCTAGGCTTGATTGAGTACCGCTGTACAGGTCCGTTTTTCCGTCTACAGGTTTCTCTAGGCAAGAATGAGTACCGCTGTACACGTCCGTTGTCCCGTGTACAGGTGTATCTAGGTAAGTTGGAGTACCGCTGTAAAAGTCCGTTGTCCCGTCTACAGGTTTCTCTAGGCTAGATTGAGTACCGCTGTACAGGTCCGTTGTCCATCCTACATGTTTCTCTAGATATGATGGAGTACCGCTGTACAAGTCCGTTGTCCCGCATACAGGTTTCTCTAGGCAAGATAAAGTACCGCTGTACAGGTCCGTTGCCGACCTACAGGTTTCTCTAGGCAGGATGGAGTACCGCTGTACAGGTCCGTTGTCCGGCCTACAGGTTTCTCTAGGCAAGATGGAGTACCGCTGTACATGTCCGTTGTCCGACTTACAGTTTTCTACAGGTAAGATGGAGTACCGCTGTACAGGTCCGTTGCCGGCCTACAGGTTCCTCTAGGCAAGATAGAGTACCGCTGTACAGGTCCGTTGCCGGCCTACAGGTTTCTCTAGGCAAGATGGAGTACCGCTGTACAGGTCCGTTGTCCGGCCTACAGGTTTCTCTAGGCAATATGGAGTACCGCTGTACATGTCCGTTGTCCGACTTACAGGTTTCTACAGGTAAGATGGAGTACCGCTACACAGGTCCGTCGTCCGGCCTACATGTTTCTCTAGGCAAGATGGAGTACCGCTGTACAGGTCCCTTGTCCGGCTTACAGGTTTCTAAAGGTAACATGAAGTACCGCAGCAAAGGCCCGTCCTTGGCATACGGGTTTCTCTAGGTAAGATGTAGTACCGCTGTACAGGTCCGTTGCCGACCTACAGGTTTCTCTAGGCAGGATGGAGTACCGCTGTACAGGTCCGTTGTCCGGCCTACAGGTTTCTCTAGGCAAGATGGAGTACCGCTGTACATGTCCGTTGTCCGACTTACAGGTTTCTCTAGGCAAGATGGAGTACCGCTGTACATGTCCGTTGTCCGGCCTACAGGTTTCTCTAGGCAAGATGGAGTACCGCTGCACATGTCCGTTGTCCGACTTACAGGTTTCTACAGGAAAGATGGAGTTCCGCTGTACAGGTCCGTCGTCCGGCCTACATGTTTCTCTAGGCAAGATGAAGCACCGCTGTAAAGGTCCGTCGTCCGGCCTACAGGTTTATCTAGGTAAGATGGAGTACTGCTGTACAGGTCCGTTGTCCGGCCTACAGGTTTATCTAGGCATGATGATGTACCGCTGTCCAGGTTCGTTGTCCGGCCTACAGGTTTCTCTAGGTAAGGTGGAGTACCGCTCTTTTGATACGTCGTCCGGGCTACAGGTTCTCGAGGTAATATAGAGTACCCCTGTACAGGTCCGTCGTCCAGCTTACATATTTATTCTAGGTAAGATGGAGTACCGCTGTATATGTCTTTCGTCCGGTTTATAGGTGTGTATAGGTAAGATGAAATACCATCGAACAGGTCTGTCGGCCGGCCTTCAGGTTTACCTAGGTAAGATGATGTACCGCAGTATAGGTCCGTCGTCCGTTTTACAGGTTTGTCTAGGTAAGATGATATACCATTGTACATGTCCGTCGTTTGGCCTAAAGGTTCCTCTAGGTAAAATGGAGTACCGCTGTACCGGTAGCTGATATGTTTTTCTGGGTATTATGGAGTACCACCGTACAGGTCCGTCGTCCGGCATACAGGTTGTCGAGATATGATGGAGTACCGCTGTATGGGTCCGTCGTCCGGCCTACAGGATTTTGAGGTGTGATGGAGTACCGCTGTATAGGTCCGTCGTCCGGCCTACAGGATTTCGAGGTGTGATTGAGTACCGCTGTATAGGTCCGTCGTCCGGCCTACATGATTTCGAGGTGTGATTGAGTACCGCTGTATAGGTCCGTCGTCCGGCCTACAGGAATTCGAGGTGTTATGGAGTACCGCTGTATAGGTCCGTCGTCCGGCCTACAGGATTTCGAGGTGTGATGGAGTACCGCTGTATAGGTCTGTCGTCCGGCCTACAAACGTCTCTAAATAAGATGGAGTGCCGCAGTCCAGCTTACAGGTGTCTCTAGGCCTGTCCTGTTAGGGGCATATTCATATGTTGAGGGAGTTCTGCAGCCATAACCCTCAGTGTATTTATAGGCCCGTCCTGTTAGGGGCATATTCATATGTTGAGGGAGTTCTGCTGCCATAACCCTCAGTGTATTTATAGGCCTGTCCTGTTAGGGGCATATTCATATGTTGAGGGAGTTCTGCAGCCATACCCCTCAGTGTATTTATAGGCCCGTCCTGTTCGGGGCGTCCATAGGCCCGTCCTTTTAGAGGCTTCTTGGGATGCTTACTATGGATTTTTATTTAAAAATAGGCCTTAACATTGTTCGTGATACGTGTACGTGTGTTGAGATTAAACCTATCGATTAGTATATCATTTAATCAAACTTTACTTTTCAAATTCTGTCTATTTGTCCAACTATCTCTTTCAGGGTTAAGGGCCTTGAAGTTTTGGAAGAAACAAGTTTCAGTTTTAAATTCAATAGTTTTACAGCGATATCCGTTTTCATTGCAGCTACGTGTGTTTTCCTAATAAGAGCCAATCAGCGACGAAGTCAAGTTGCCGGAAGCTCGAAAAATGTCAACAACCGCTATGAGTATAACTTTTTTAGCCAATGGTTATTTTGATTGAATATGGATTGTTAACGATTGAAAGGTTAGTTGTGCCATATGCATTTATCAAAGTATGTACATATTTTTAAGCGGCATTATTTGGAACATGTCGTTTTTGTATGTTTTACAGGGACATCATAGTTTAATTAAGGAGTCGATGCTTCTTTGCATCATTTCGTTTTGTTTCTCGAAAGAAGTGCCAAGGGTTCTTTGTCATTAAAAAGGTAATTCACTTCTTTTATCAAAAAGGTATAAAATGTTCAGATTTATATCGTGGTGTAAAAGAAAAGTAAGATCAAACTAACTTTACCGGATTTTTGGTATGTCCGAAGAGGTGCTCATTTCCATACTGATAGCCATTTGTGTCCCTAAGAGGTTTTCTTTGTAAGTATTTGGTTACTTATGACATTCAAACATCATTTCTGACAAGATAATGAGACAATATCTTGTAGTATTAGGCTTAGGCCGTCGAGTACAATCCGTTTCAGGACTTACTCTGACAACTCTAATTGATGGTTCTGATTCCTTTTTTTTCAAATGGTTTCGGTGAATGTGAACCGAAAGCTAACACATATAAGGTCAAAATTGAAGTAGGTCTCCGTCCTTGTTTTATATCATGACTTCGCGACGGTAATTATTGAATCAGAATTGACACATATTGTTTGGTTGCCAGAACCTTTATGCATATGATTTAGACGTATGTACCACTTAAACAAGATATGCTACCAACTGAATTGTTCGATTATGTCACTTCGGCCATGAATGACCCTTCGTATAGAATATCTTATATAGAATTGTACAGTGGGGTAAGCTACATGACTCGTGACATCATTTCAGGTACTTCGGCAACTTTGTTAACGGCGTTCAAGAGTTTAAACTATTCTAAGTTTACGTATACTGTGCTGTTATTATAACCCATGTTAAACGGAAACCAGTTTTCTTTATATGGTCGATGCTTTTTCTTACGACTGATTATTCATTTGGGCCTCAATTCGAATGTTCGAAATGGATGAATTTTGGGAACTAACGTGATCGGACTTCACACAGTTTGTAACAAACCCATTGATCTGGTCACTAACAATGTTTCCGCTTTTGATATAGTTACAACCTTTAATTTGAATCGAATAGTAACTGGTATTTTTCTTAAAGGTTTACATAACAAATACTCGTAACACAGGATGGCAGATAGACTAAGCGATGTGGATCGTTTCAACAACTTCCTACAAACACTTATGCGCTGCTGCGTAAAAGTTATGAGGAAACTTTTGTCAAAGTTGGTTCAAACGCTTGGATATCCATATGTGGACAGATTTCTTTCAAAGGAAAAAACACACATACAAAGGATGTCATATGCTTCTTCGCCAAATATCCAGGCGATTTTATTTCCTGATACACCAACTGATATTGAGCAGTGGGATTTTTCGCTGCTTAATTGCATTCTTAACCTTATCCAAAGGAAGATAATTATCCAGGAATTCGGAAATCCTATTGATCCAGTGCTTGAGAAGAACAAAGCTCAAGTTACTTCAACACCAAAAGGTAGAGCATATGAAACAACGCTGTACCCAACGCTTGGAAGACCAACGGATACAAACAAATGGTCCATGCCAGTTTGCTCTTGTCTTCTATCAGTGTTGTCGCCAAAGCCTCAGACATTACTTGTTACAATAATGGAATCGTTAGATGACATACGGGAACTTAGAAACCGCCTTTGCCATCCTAAAAACCCTGCAATGACCTCATCAGATTACGAAAGGCAAATGCCTGTTTTGAGAACCTTTATTGACGAAGCACTTGCATACCTTGGAGATGATGCTGTTGAATCTGAAGTAAAGACGGAAATGTGTGACATTGAAAATGGCAAAATGAAAACCTTTCTTTTGATTGATCAAAGTCATCTTCAACAATCATACGACAATGACAGGGACATCATTCAACGATTAGACAATATAGAAAAAGGTACCTCGACCTTGTATTAAGTGTCTAAAAAGTTTAACGTTTAAAGTGGAAAGACGTGCAAGATACAAGTATTTCGAATGTATGAATGTTTGTATATTAATATGAATAATGTATTATTTTGTAATTTAGCATTGCATATTTAGATTTCCTTCAAATAAAACAAATCTTGTAAGATACGTACAGTAATGAGAATGTACGAACATGAAATGTATCTACAATTAGTGATGCATCGTTTTGCAGGTCGCCTCTGATTGATAATATTTCTCTTTATGTCTTTTATTATTACAGCTGTAAAAGATATGCCGAGTCAAGGTAAGAATTTTAGAAAAGATATTTCAAAGATAAGATTTTTGCGTGTATTTACTATAAGATCAATTAACATTAAAATCAATTTCAGATATCTGAATTATAAGGCCTCGCTTAAAATAGTTATCATTATGTCTGTCGTTTGTCCGTCTGTACATCTGTTTGTTGTCCTTAATATATTTCTAAACCATTAGATATCCACTTCAAACTTAGCTCATACAATCAGTATGTATTTATGACAAGTCATATAGCTCCACCTTATGAGTATTTAGATCTATGGCTCTTTATAAACTTATTCAAATTGAGAAAATCATTGTGTTAAGCACTTTGAATATAAATAAAAAAATCAATAAAAAATTCAATATCTGAAGGAAAATGTTCATTAACAAAAAGCAGCTATTTTTTTACTTCATGGCCGATATTTGAAAATAGAAATACAATTGACTTTCAACAAGCCTTCCAATTTCCCCCCCCCCCCCTCCCAGTCAAATATGATATCAAATTAGGCCATGTTTACAAACATGTGACATGATTTTTTTCTGTTTTGAAGAATTGATGAATAATAGCCTTATTGTTTATTACGTTTTGGGAAACATGTACTCGCAGAAACTTGTACTCGCAGAAACATTTACTCGCAGCTTGCAATAAATGTTTTTTTATGATAAACTTTGAAAAGTTAATTATTATTTATTTTTAGGTAAAGTCAATTTGAATAAATAGAAACAGTTTCATGAATAGAGTACAACCGGGTGTCTGTAAATAATTTCTATTTTTGTATTGTCACAAACTGAACCGATTGCACGTTGTAGTCGAATTAACCTTTCGAGTCATTCCAATGTTCAGTGTGGAAATGGTGCAATAACATTTGCTCATTCGAAAAAAGATAAACTACAGTACTTTTAAATTACGTTTATTTTACGATAATTCTTTGACCCACATGTTCATTGTATAATTTTATTTCAAGGTGAACTGAATTTGTTGGTGTTCTTTGGAAGGTTAGCTAAAGAACAAAAAGAACTTCTCTATGCGAGTTATATTGAAACATTTAATGAATGTTTGAAAAGCAGTTTACCTGAAGCAGAAGAAAATGAGGAATTAACGCAGCGTATCACTCTTGCTTGTTGTAGGGCTTGGAAAATCCTCGACAATCCATACGGCAAGTACATTATTTTAAAAGCAAGTACTAACATTTACTTTTACTTTTTGTACTGTATAAAATTAATTAAATGAGTTGTCCTTTTGTCAGTTTTGTTTTTATTTTATTTTTATCCTATACAAGTTTGTGTCCGCTCTATTTCTTACTACGTTGACAGGGATACGAATATAAAGATAAAACATCATTTGACAAAAAAATGATGTTAACCTTAACCATTATTTTAAGATAATAAAATGAACGTTGTGCACATGCGGCAAGAGATAATATATACGATTATAGCAAGGCATAATACTATGTCTTAAATGAAGCTCGAGTCATGCCCCTTATTCAACTTTAAGGAGACAGACGAGCGGGCCGCTCTTCTTTTATACCACTATAATAGCGTGAATAACATCTTTACACTTGGTACACATGTTACAAGATATAATATTTACATTTAGAGCGAGGAATATAACTCTGGCTTAAATAACGATGGAGTTATACCCCTTGTTCGACTGAAACGAAACAGACGAGCAGGCACACGTTTTCTGCAATAAAACGTTAAAAAGATATGTAAACTTAGTTCACATGTTGCAAGAGATATTACATTCCTGTATAGAAAGCAATATCAATCTGGCTTAATAAATCTCGTGTTGTGCACCTTTTTCGACTATGCAATAATAGCGTTAATAGCATCTGTTCTGGATCTTGAGCATCTGCAGGCGGCCTTGTAATGTGTTCATGGTCTTACAAGTTCTACGTACTTGTATTTTGTGTGTGCAGTTTTTCACGCCCTCCCAAAAATGCGCTATCCTTTTGTTACTATGTTAGTCACAGACACGCACAATCGTAGATGTAAAATAATAAGGCCCAGTTTTCCTACGGCTCATTCAGAATTCATTATTTTGTGAATGTTTTTAGAAGGACGGCGTGTGCTTGGTGTCCGGCGGAAGTGCATAGAAGTACAAATTGGCTTTGACAATGTCGTATGCATGTGGAGTTTCATCAAAGACTTTTTGAATGGAAGACTGGAATCGGCATTTGAGCCAATGCAAACATTGCTTAGGAGGCAAGAAGGATTTGAAAAATTGGAATTAACCGTCAACGTTCCGGACATCTTTTCAGTGTTAATGCAAATAGGTACGTGTATTACAAATTGTATATGTATATTTAATAAGTATGAACTACACAATTAAGATTATGTTATGGTTTTTATGTAATAAGAGCATTACAACACACGCGAAACAACCGAAAACATCCCTTACATGTTAAGTTTTTGATAAGTATTACCGAATACTTTGTACAATTGTCCATTGAACGATTTGCGAGACCCACGCTTATAGATGGAAAATATAAAGTCGAGCGTAGATCTTAGTGTTATCAAGAAAACAAAACCATACAAGTTTTCGGCTTACAATGCCTTCAGGATGCAATCAATTGTATCTGGCTTGAACGAGTAAATTTGATGGATATAGCACTATGAAAATACGATTTATATCCATCAATCACATAGGCGCAATACAAAATCAGCTATTTTATTGACATATGACCAATTGATACTTTTACTATTTTGAGCTTTTGGGTGATAATACAAACGACTCTTTATTAAACGTTTTTATTTAATATCAAAGGTGAAGCAGTCGAGATGGACATTGGCTCGGTAATGTATATGCTGGAATTGTTTTCAGACGTTTCCAATCGGAGGACACAAACTTCACAAGAAGAAGTCCAAAATGTCAGGTAGATTTTGTATTTGCATTTGGCGCGTTGTTGCGCCTGACTAATCTACCATCTATGTCAAATCAGCGGCAATACATGTCCGGTATGCAAGAATAATGATTCTTGTATTTATCTTTTGTAACGAATGGATGTGTTCAACAGTAAATGTGAATCATTGTTTAGACGGTAGGCCGCAGGCCAACATACTTTAGTACCACAGATCCCTTCTGCATGTCGATTTGTGTTACATTTTCACTGCCAAATTGCACATTTTGGTGCATTCTTAATGGAGAATTCTTGAATTAGGACAAGTAGACAAACTCGCCATTATTATGAGAAGACGTGAAATGGTGAATTGAAAAATAAATGAATGGATATTCACCATCAGAATCACAGTGGTAGTTCAGAAAAAATAGTTTGTGGTATATGGCTTAGCCTTTGGGGTGTAATATTTCGTCTTGCTCATTATCTGCTTATTTATATTCATCCGATTTTTGCTGCATTGTTGTTCCTTTCGCTAACAGAATGAACCTTTATGGTGTTTATTCTTTCAAGGGAAATCATCTTGTGTGTCAATTACTCATACAGAATTACAATAGCACACTTGGCATAAATTCAACTTGAAAGTGTCATACTTGTGACAAGTGTTCTTAAGTCCACTATATTATTTATTTTATCATTGATCTTATGATTGCTTCCAGTACTCAGACTGGGCCAATCAAGCCTGATGGACCAGAAGAGACTGTAGTTGAAGAAACAGACCGATTAGTTGTTGCTAAATCTAAAACGTTCTCGGAGGGATTTTCTTTTGACGAATTTGGAAAACGGGTTATGACTTCTACATCTCAAGAATATGAAAAGGCCGTTGAGAAAATAACTATTGACGGACCTGTACAACAGGTTAAGCCTTTGCAGATGGAAGGATCTAAACAGCCGGTAGAGGAATGCATGATAGACGAATCGAGTGGACATAGTTTGACAGCGAGTGAATATGAAAAGTCCATGGCTTATTTTTCGACTGATATGTCTGAAATAAACAAGGAATTAGTCAGTCGCTTTTGTGAGCCTTGTTTACAAGATAAAATTAAAAATCAATGCGTTGTCAAATGCAAAGAATGCGACGAATTCCTTTGCTCTGATTGTGCCCGGGTACATGGGAACATGAAGATGACCAAAAATCACATTTTAATAGGTATGATATTGCATGGACCATTTTTATTCTATATACATTCTGAAAGCTTTGTTTAACAGCACTGGCATAATATAGTCCAATATGCTTTCTAAAACAAATTTCCCAACATTCTGAAAGCTTTGTTCTACTGCACTCGGATAATATAGTCACGTATGCTTTCTAAAACTAATTCCCCAAATCATCGATAGGTCCGAAGGTTAGTGTCAATATCACCGCTTTCGTAATATTGTATTGACGTCATTTCCTCTTTAAATACGTGAAGGACCGAACGTCTTCAAACATGTGTTGTTGTTTGTTAAGAAATTAATATAAAGTAGCAAGTTTTTCTCCGATGATTTAGATGAAATCAATTTTGAAAGCTTATTTAAGCATTTCTGATACAGAATGGTCCTCTTTTAAATCATATCATTATTTAGTAACATATCATCTGTTAAACTTTCTATTTTGAATGTTTTAGAAATTGTATAAACATCAGCTATTCATCAACACTAAACTGTATTACCATTAATCGGGAAGTTCGCTGATCAATTACCGTCTGCATGTTCAGTCAGCACCTTTTATTTTATGCTGCTCAGTGATATCTTGTGTTTTTTCAATGTTGTGATTTGCGTTTCGTTTTGTTTCCCATGCATATTGCTTGAACAATTTCTTAAAGAAAACATCATACAATGATATCATAACGTTATTAATCGCACGCGATTTCCCAAGTTTCTCAAATTTTGTCAACAATTTCTCGTAATCACAATTTGCGAAAAATATTGTTGTCTGTAAATACTCGATCAAATAAAGATAATGGATATATATTGGAAGGATAATCACAGAAATGTTGTACGTACCTTGTATGTACTGAAATAGTATTGGTATTGTTCTGCTGAATATATCCAGTTACAGCATTTTAAAATTGCATGTCTAAACTTTCGGCTTCGCCGCTATGGCCCTGCAAATCAACCAGCTGGCATTTTTTAACACAATGATATTATTTAGACAAGATTAGTGCTATAATTAAAAATACACCTTTTATACACACATATACCTTAAGGAATGATATCGAATGTCTAGTCAACGCATTTATCAAACCGTTTCTCCATTTACGCTGACATTTTGTTTATAAATGCGTCATCAAAATGACGCAAAAGACATATTTTCGGAATGTAAATTAGAAGAATAAAACGTGGGTTATATAAAACTATTAAATCTTATTTCTAGATACCGTTGTTTGATAAAAGATGTTTTGTTTAAAGGAAATAAATGAATGATCTTTTTAAAATGTCGCCAGAATTGGTCACGGGACCAACTGATCCTAAATAAAAAAAGCGTTGCCAACTGACATTATGTAGCAAAGTCTATGATGCACTCTGTTATCAGTTCGATTTTTATGCAAGTGCCAGAACACATTTTACCTTACAACAAAACTCATCAAATACGCTCGATATATTATTTTCGAAAAATGAACTTATGTAGCCCGGGATTGTATAAAAATATGACTAACTGGAGTTATAACTAAGTTACGGCTGATTGTTTTCCATGAAATATGCTATTCTTCTGACGTTAGACGTGTTATGTTTGGTTGGTATATAGTTTAACTTTTCTTTACAGCGAAACAAAGTGATGATCTCGGCAGCCTGTCCTTCATCCCAGCCCCAACCCAAGACTTGACCAGACTGACGTTTACCCAAGCCCCAGCCATCTCAGTAAAGTCTCCCTCTGACCCGAAGGACTGCATCCTTACCAGTATGCTTCTTCTGCCTGAGAACAGACTGCTACTAACTGATTTGGGTAACCATAAAGTAAAGCTGCTTGACCTGCAGACCAACATCCTGGTGTCGCAGGTCAGTGTAATGCCAGGTGCACCATTAGACATGTGTCTCCTTCCTGTGGATAGGGTGGCTGTTAGTTTAGACGATGGTAGTATTAGGTTCCTGAAGACACGGGAACTACTCTCCCTTGGTGATAGTATCAAGGTAGACATTGACTGTCGAGGTATTGGTTACTATAATGACCGGCTAATAGCTTCCTTTTCGAGCGGAAAGGTAAAGATGATGGACATGGCAGGGGAAGTGATAACAATGATTTACAGGGATGATAGTGGGAAACCAGTATTTTCAAATCCTCGCTACCTCATAGTAGTGCTCCATGAATACCAAAAAGCAGCCATCTATGTTTCGGATTGTGGCAAACACAACATCACTAAGCTGGACATGGACCTGAACATCCTCCAGATATTCCACGATCCAGCACTCAGAGGACCACAATGCATCACTGCAGTGGGAAACCAGCTGCTTATCTGTGGAAGGAATAGTGACAATATAATAAGCTTAGAATTGTCCAGTGATCAGATGACGCAACTACTTGGACAGAAGGAAGATATACACAGGCCAATAAGTGTTTGCTACAGTCAGCAACAGAAAAGGCTCTACGTTTCTGATGCATATGGGTTGAGTGAGTTGAATCGTCCAATTCAAGTATTCAGTGGCAATGAACAAATAACAGATTCTCATGCGTCATGACTTACCAAGTCATATATCTCACTGCTTTGAAGGTAAAGGGGATACCGTCTGAGCTACATCAGAATAGAGTCCATGTGATACCTGTCAATATTTCAAAACTACAGATGCTGTTATTCAATTAAAGCATAAAAACATAAGGTGTACAGTATTTTACAGATATTTAGTTCCATGCAAGATATGAGACTCATTTTAAGAGTTATAACAATGTTGATGCAAGTGGTTAAGAAGACTGAAAATATACACATTTAACGAAATAAATAACGTGTGACTAAATTAATAAATTTGTTAGGAGTATATTTTCTATTGTCCTTCTTTACTTTAATATTAATTTAGTTATTCATTGAGTTACTAATAAAATCAGGATTGATGTAGATTTTCGTCTTGTCTAAAGTATGTGTAACGTAATGATCTTATTAAGGTTTTTCATGATATAATTAGCTTTTAATTAAATGGATATTTGTCTTTATATTGAATATTTAGTAATTATCGTAGGTCATATTAGATTGTTAATGAATGCGTAAGTGGTTGACAGCCGACTTGGTACAAATGCACAGAAATGCATAAATTGTCATGTTAAATACAAAAACGTGTGTCAATTTTGCCTCATATTCTTGGTATTTAAGTTGGATCATTTTCTATGTAGAAGGGTAGAGGCCGGTTGAACTCCGGATTGAGTCCGGCTTGGACTTTAGTTAGGTTTTGGTAATGAGATAAAGAACGTTATATTGTACCTAGAACTTTATTATTATATTAAGAAAGAACATTTTAAATTAAGAACGAATAGAGGAACAATTGTTGGTTAATGACTTAGAGTTCTAGAAAGTTCTGGAGAGTTCTGTGGCTGTTACGCTACACATGTTACATATGGAGGGCTATAATGCTTTCAAATTTAACATAAAGGTGACCATAGTATGTCTTTCCCAGTGCTGATTGCTTTAATTAAAAAGGACCACATAGAGATCACTGAAGTAACATGTACTTATGATACTAATCTTAATCCTTCATCATCAGCGTATCAATGTGAAGCAACATTTGCATAATTGATTTAATTCTTGCACACGAAAAATTGGACAAAAAATAAAATAAAAAAACGTTTTCTGGCTGGGTCCGGTACTCACATGATTGAAGTAGGCGGAGTTCTTAATCGAAATCATTGAGCATTGAAAACATCTCTCAAATTAATGAGTTTCAAATTTATATTGACAAATAATTCAGAGCGCTATATAAGACAGATACGGGTAATTATCGACCGTTATCAGACCAGATGCTTGATTGGTGTCAATATCGGGTTATGAACGCAGTATGGCTGTTGAAAGTGGGTTGAGTCCGAAGGACTCCACGCGTACTTTAACTAGCTCAACTGTGTTCATATCCCGGATAATGACATCAATCATGCAATTCATTAATTATATTTAAATCTATAGTTTATTATTTATTTCAAGAATTTTTCAATACGTAATTTCATTCAAGAAAACCTTACATAATTATTTCTCATTCTGTAAATACATCGAGTCGACCGTAACCGGAAACAGTTTCGATCATATGACGTCAAAATGACGTAGACTTTTTTAATTACTTCATAGTTATTACGATAAATCACTTATTTATGTAAAATTTAATCATTTAAGACAACAATACATTGAACAATCATAAATAAAAACGTTTCAATATGTGGATTAAAGTTGTTCGTGGACTGCAGAAACTATAGAATAAAAAGAGAAACAACATTCATTTTATATCAATACGCAATGATTCGCGATCCGAACATAACTCGCAATTGGCGAAAGGCCGTTATTTGAGGATAAGAAGTTGAGGTGAAAATATTTAACTTCATCCTTATATTTCAGCCTAACTTTTACATGTATATATATATATATGTGAGTATGCCTTTATCGAGACCCGTTTGATCGAAGATTTCATAAAAACTATTTCTATAAATACACAAATACATGGAACAACTTCAGAATAAACTTCCTTTATTAATATTGAACACTCATAATTATTCATTTCCTTACACTGTTACATTTCAAAGTAATGTTTGAGTATCTCTTAGTATCAAGCTCTAAGTAGTTCTTGTATACAACTGTCTTTACTAAAGTTTCTCATTAAGCTATGTTATTGTCCATTAAGCATCTACTAGAGTAGTTTGTGACGAAGTAAGTACTTCATATATGCTTCTACAAGAAATCTTTATCAAGATTAACCTTAAGCGTTGTATGAGAAGGTAAATCCATTGTTCAATTGAAGCGGATGTAAAATCCTTGCAAGTTAAGTAACTTTGCGCTGCTGTTTTATCCTACAAAAATCATTTTGTTTACATAATACATAAAACAGGTTAAAGTATGAAAATGTGTTTACTTCATATTTCGGCAAATTATGAAATCAAATGTTGATTTATATAAACAGCATAGTTTCCTTATTCAGTATAGTCACGACACGGGGATTATTTCTATACTAAAGTTTAACTGGTTTAGTTTACCACCTACCACACCATAGCTATGTATAGGATACATCACGAGTAGCCGTTTGATATGGAATTTATCAGCGAGCGTAGCGAGTTGATAATTCCATATCAAACGGCTACTCGTGAGCTATCCGACTTAGACAACAGAGAGTGTATTACTTGTTTCTTAGTCCGATACCATACATTTGTATGAGAAAAATGTCATTAAAGCACAGGAAACAAACATTTCTGTAGTATTAAGAACGTCCTTGTAACATAAGTAGGTGCACGATTTGCACGAGATTTACCAGTTCAAATATCCGACAGAAAAACAGTTGTGTGTGAGATTTATCAAACACTATTGCAGGCCTATGATTGGCCGGCTGGAGGTAGCTGTTGTCTAAACTACTTTAGATAAACTCGTTAACACGTTCAAATCACTCGCAATGTCGGTCAAAACCATGCCGCAAGATCCATTTTTCGGCATGGTCTGGTACTCATTAAAATTGAACTAGGCGGGTAACCACTGTCTGGGGAATCTCTTTGACTCCTTCAAAGCATTCGAAGAGCTGGACCAAAATGGCCGTAATTCCCGAATTTATTTGAAAAGAATTTGGTATTGATTTCAAACTTAATACATCAACCACGACTCTATCTGTAGTATTATTTTTGTTATTGTCATTTTTGTTAATGTTTATACTTACTTTTTGTTCAGAGCCTAACTTGAAATGTCTTTGAGGTATTGACTTCAAAGTTCATGTACATATATATTTTATTTTGGAGAAGTGCAGTGCACAGATATTTATATGAAAAACTACCACAAATATTGCATTGTATATAGTCAGTGCCCTTTTATAATGTTCATAATAAAACCACATATGCAGACGGATTTCATTTAGGAGAAGATAAGATATTCTCCCACCTCAGATAAATAGATTCAAAAAATTGACCATGCTAGAAATTCTTATCTCGCCCACGGGCAAAGATAAAACAAGTACCCGTATGGAACATCACATTGTAATTACCTCCCTTGTTGAAAACTGTCGCCTGTAGCATCATAGAAACCTTGTCTTGTGGCAATATTTAGAATGCAAGTTAAATATTTCTCGCTTCAAATGAAGTATAAAAAAGTAACAAACTGATACATCAAGATTGTCCTTTATAATCAGAATTACTAACACTCAATTTGAAACGATTTTCCAAAAAAGTTCAAACTCATAATTTTCAGCATAATACATTTGAACATTTAGATGTTTTTACATTTGAAGATCAAGTAATGATCATGTAAATAGATATTGACACAAAGAGAAATCATTGTGTGTTTTAGTATAAGTATATGAATGTTGATTGTTTCATTCGTTTTACAGCTGTGGTGATGGTAAAGTCTTAATTTGTGTGATTAAGATTGCAGCTTGATATTTTCAACATAAGAATATCAAAAAAGCGCCAAGAATGAACATTCATTTAAGTGTCAACTGTGCTAACAAAGTTTTCGTATGATGCTAGTTTGATAGATTTTTTTGAGAAATCCGAGTCTGACTATGTTTATTTTGTATATGGTTTGGGAAATTTTAAAGTACCAACGGATCAAACACCTATATTTGTACAAAAATATCTAGAAATGTTTTTTAAGCAGTTTGGTAACTTTAAAGTTTAGTAAAATACGTGTCTGCTAGTGAAACAGGCCACTGGGTGTGTTGTATGGTTTGTTTGATTTAGTCAGAAATTATATTAACTACATGTTCCTTCATCTCTAATTAGGGTTAGTTTATTACATTGAATTAAACCCAAGTGACAAACATTTTTTTCTCAATTTTATCATCAGCCGATATAAGTGTACACCAATACCTGGTTTGTATTTGATTAACTAGTTCAACCACTGATTATGTTATTATTATTTCTCAAATAACAGTAGCTAATTATGTATATGTTATATAAAGTTTAGTCACTACTAATTTCTTTGCTGTAGAATGAATGGGTCACTTATATTTGCTATGTTTATAGAGTTTGAATTATTAAGTCACTACTTAATTTCTTTGTAGTATAGTAAGAATGTTTTGGTCACTTATATTTGCTATGCTATCATAGTTATATAAAGTTTAAATGATTTAGTCACACATATTTGCAATATTATATTTAGCTCGAATGATTTAGTCACTAATATTTGCTATGGTATATTGAATTCGAAATATTTTTTCACTTATACTTTCTGGGTTGTATTTAGTTTGAATGATTTGGTAATTAGTATTTGCTATGATATGTTAAATTTGTATGCCTTGGTCACTTGTATTTACAATGTTACATTCAGTTCGAATGATTTGGGTTTCTTATATTTTCTACGTTATATAAAGAATGAATGATTTGTCCAACAATATTTGCAATGTTATATGGAGTTTGAATGATTTAATCACTCAAATTTGCTTGATAGTGTTTAGTTTGAATGATTTAGTCAATGATATTTCCTATATTGTTTTTAGCTCGAATGATTTGATCACACATATTTGGTATATTAAATTTAGCCAGAATGATTTAGTCACTTATATTTACAATGTTATATAAAGTTTGAATGATTTGGCTGTCTCATATTTTCTATGTTATATAAAGTTGGAATGAATTGGTTAACAATATTTGCAATTTCAAATCAAGTTTGACTGATTTAATCAGACATAATTTGCTATATTGTATTCAGTTCGAGTAATTATTTTATTTTGCTTGAATGTTTTAGTCACTGATATCTGCCTTTTATATTTATCTTGAATAGTTTGGTCATTATTATCTGCTTTATTATATTTAGCTTGAATAGTTTGGTCACTAATATCTGCTTTATTATGCCCCCCCCCCTTCGAAGAAGAGGGGTATATTGCTTTGCACATGTCGGTCGGTCGGTCGGTAGGTCGGTCGGTCGGTCCGTCGGTAGACCAAAGCTTGTCCGAGTGATAACTCAACAGTTCCTGGACGTATTGTCATCAAACTTAATATGAAGGTTGGGCCTGACCAGTAGATTACCCCTATTGATTTTAGGGCTTATCGGGTCAAAGGTCACAGTGACCTTTAATGGTAAAATCATTTTAAAGCTTGTCCGAGTGATAACTCAACAATGCCTAGACCTATGGTCATCAAACTTGATATGGAAGTTGGTCTTGACAAGTAGATGACCCCTACTGTTTTGGGGGATCATCGGGCCAAAGGTCAAGGTCACATGTCAAGGTTGACCATGTGATAACTTGACAATGATTGCATTCATGGCCCTCAAACTTGAATTGGAAGTTGGGCCTGACCAGTAGATGACCCCTATTAATATTTTTTGGGGAGTCATTGGGCCAAAGGTCAAGGTCTCAGTGACCTTGAATGATAAAAGGTTGTCCGAGTGATAACTCGACAATGCCTACACCCATGGTCCTCAAACTTGACTTGGAGGTTGGGCCTGACCAGTAGATGACCCTATTTATTTAAGGGGTCATTGGACCAAAGGTCAAGGTCACTGTGACCTTGAATGGTAAAACGTTGTCTGTTTGATAACTCGACAACGCCTGCACCTATGGCCCTCAAACTTGACTTTAAGTTTGGGCCTGGCCAGTAGATGACCACTGTTGATTTAAGGGGTCATTGGGCCAAAGGTCAAGGTCACAGTGACTTTGAATGGTAAAAGGTTGTCCGAGTGATAACTCGACAATGCCTGCACCCATGGCCCTCAAACTTGCTTTGGAGGTTGGGCCTGACCAGTAGATGGCCCCTATTGATTTAAGGGGTCATTGGGCCACAGGTCAAGGTCACATGACCTTGAACGATAAAAGGTTGTTTGAGTTATAACTCAACAATGCCTGCACCCATGACCCTCAAACTTGACTTGGAGGTTGGGCCTGACCAGTAGATGACCCCTGTTGATTTAAGGGGTCAAAGGTCAAGGTCAAAGTGACCTTGAAAGCAAACTCGACAATTCCTGGACCTATGGTCATCAAAATTGACATGGAGGTTGGGCCTGACCAGTAGACCCTCTTGACTTTGGGGGTCATCAGGCCAAGGTCACAGTAACCTTTAATGCAAACAAGTTAACAAATATTCTCCCAGTGATATCTCAACAATGCCTGAACCTATGATCATCAAACTTGACATGGAAGTTGAGCCTGACCAGGAGATGGCCCTTATTGATTTAAGGGGTCATTGGGTCAAAGGTCAAGTTCACAGTGACCTTGAATGCAAAAATGTTTCGATTGATAATTGGACAATGCCTGCACCCATGGCCCTCTATTTGACTTGGAGTTGTGTCTGACCTGTAGATGACCCCTTATGATTTTAGGGGTCATCGGATCAAAGGTCAGGGTTACAGTGACCTTGATTGAAAAAAGCTTGTCTGTGTGATAACTTGTCAATGCCTGCACCCATGGCCCTCAAACTTGAGAATTTAGAATTTTGGTGACCAGCTGATGACTACTATGTATTTTGAGGTAATAGAGTCAAAGGTCATGGTCATAACACACTCTATCCTCAAACTTTGAATGGTCATAATTTTAAAACTGCCTCAATGGCATCCAATGTCCACAGTGACAAATCAGCTTGCACATTTCATTCAATTGACCATATAATCCTGACAACATGGCGCTCAGGGGGAGGGGGGGGGGCATAATGTTTGACAAGCATCTCTTGTTATATTAAGCCTGTATAGTTTGGTCACTAATATCTGCTTTGTTATTTTTAGCTTGATCTGCTTTATCATGTTTAGCTTGAATGATTTGGTCACTAAAACATGTTACGATTTGATCACTCATGTTTGTAATTTTGCCGTTGTTTGTGTCATTAAAGTAAATGTTGATGACAATGTCTGTAATATGGAGATGAAATATATAGTACAGTTTTGTTTGATCTGTATACCTATTTTTCAAATCATTTATACATGGAAATGACTTAAGTAAACATAGGTAAAATTCAGTTTCTAATCTAACTTGTTCGTCGAAAACACATCATTATATCTAAGGGTTATCTACATGACTGTATTAGCTACCTGTATTTATGGAAGGATTTACAACAGTCTTTTCTAAATCCCTCAAATAGTGCCCGTTTACTTGAGCTTCCCAATGAAGAAGTATTATCAAACTATGTGTGTGTCTTTAAAAAATGAAACTATATCTACATGTCTATATCGGCAGTTATATGTTCATTTAGCAAACATAATGGAAATATGCGCATATATTTTAATACAAACTGTTTACAATTGTGAGAATATTGTCTTTTTGAATATTTCGATAGAGAAAAAATGGTCACAATCGGGAAAATCATCATTGCTGAGTATAACACCTGGTTGTTTTTAGCTCTGAACTATTAGAACAAATACTAAAGATTATTTGTGTCATTGTTGTTGTTTTTTTAAGCAGTTTTGAACATTCCATAAGAAAATACTATAAGGAAAACAGTAGTTATAAGACTAAAAGTAAACCAAATTCTTATTCCCATGAACAGTTTTTTTTATTTGCAAGCACACAAAATAACGTATACAAGTATGTTTGATTGAAATATGATGCATGGTGAATAAAATGTACATACAATGTTGAGTTTCATTTTCTTTCTTGTCGATTACTGTTGTTAAATATAAAACTGACATAAGTCATAGTTCATTTATTGCACGAGGTCGACTACAATAGCAAATAATGTCAGAAGTCAGTCATGAGGTCTAAAAGTTTAGTACATAATGTCAGAAAGCATGTGAAATTGTATTACGTGAGGTTAAGATCTATAGTACAGTGCTTAAAACACAGTAGTATAAAATATGAGAAGTCAAACAACATGACATTACATGAGGCCTAGTACTATATTGCATAATATCAGACGTCATACGATATGTATAATATGAGGCCCAGTAGTATATTGCATAAAGTCAAAAGTCATATGGTATGAATACTATGTGGCCTAGTACTGTATTGCAGAAGTCATAGGATATGAATAATATAGGGCCCAGTACTATATTGCATCAAGTCAGAAGCCATACGATATGTATAATATGAGGACTAGTACTATATTGCATAAAGTCAGAAGTCATACGATATGTATAATATGAGGCCAAGTACTATATTGCATAATGTCAGAAGGCATACAATATGTATAATATGAGGCCAAGTACTATATTGCATAACGTCAGAAGTCATACGATATGTATAATATTAGGACTAGTACTATTTTGCATAAAGTCAGAAGTCATACGATATGTATCATATGAGGCCTAGTACTATATTGCATAAAGTCAGAAGTCATACGATATGTACAATATGAGGACTAGTACTATATTGCATAAAGTCAGAAGTCATACGATATGTATCATATGAGGCTTAGTACTATATTGCATAAAGTCAGAAGTCATACGATATGTATCATATTAGGACTAGTACTATAAAACAATCTACTAGAGGTCAAGCGACTTTATAGCATGAGGCCTAGTACTATAACGTAACGCTACAAATCATAAAAAAACATATGATTTGTGTACAGAAATTCAATAACCTTTATAAATTTTGTTATTTTCCATATATGGTGACAACAGACAAAATTTTAGAAAAATAGTTAGAATTGTCTATTATGTTTTATAATATTCTGAGTTTCAGCTGGACCTCTTTTCGAAGAAATAAAAGATGAGTGTTATAGTAAAAGTGCTAAAAGTGTCAGCTGCGGTGTTGTCAAGCAATATTATTAACCTTTAAAAGTAATTCGACTAGACACCAAATGGCAACATATCGAGCCCGTTGAAAGAGCCTTTGACACAGACATAATGCTCTGTTATGCAATCACAACACAGAATAACATGGAGATAAGTACTGATCAGATAATTATTATTGCATGGTAAAGATACAGCCAGGACGAGGTTCAGGCCGGCTTGACGGACAAACAAACTGACGCACAAACGTGAACACAAACGTGCGACACTTCGCTTCATTATTGTGAACCTCCACGTCGAGTTGTTTCAAAAATCCTATTATGCATGGTCAAGATACAGCCCAAACAAGTATCATTTCAACATCTGACCTGTAACCGTGACCTTTGACGTACAGACCTGGGTCTTGTGCATGACACACCACCTCATCACGGTGAACCTTCATGGCAAGTTTTTTTTTAAATCCTATAAAGCATGGTCAAGATACAGCCCGGAGAGTATTCAGTCCGGACGGACGCATATACACGGAATTGCCATTTTGACAACTACCTCTTTAGCATCGCACACGGTCTCTACAACAAATCATTCAAGATATTCATAAGAAATTTCCTTCATCGACACACTACCGATGAATACGCCCATATGCGTAGCAATGTATATATTCAACTATGGCTTACCTATTCTCTCAGACAAAGGTTATACTAATCTCTTTAAGATCGATTGTGAAGACAGTTTCATGCCGATATAAATCTGGTGACTATTCCTAGGTAGAACCTAGTACTGGTTCTCTTTGAGAGGACATGAGACGGGAATCCAACCTATAACCTCTTGGGTGAGAGGCAGTCACATAAACAATTAAGCCTCTCCCATTCTCATTCGGACAAACAAGGATGCTGTATCCCAATATATAAAACCGATTTGTCACGATATATCCCACTATATACAATCTTTTTATTTACCATGATTTCATTATTTCCCTATAAGGCATCGAGTCCCTTTCTCATTTACTATATACACAAATCAGTTTATTTCCATTTTAAAGCTGTATTCTAACGGATTGACAGGTTTTCTTTTAGTTTTTGTATCAGGACCAGCTAATTTTGACATCAATGCCTTCAATTGAGTCATATAAGATAACTTGGAATAGAACATAACTCAATTGCTTAGAAAACTGCTGAAATCGCATTTATTTAAGGCGTTACTAACGCTTTAGCCATAAAACATCAACTTTGAACGTAAATATGAAAACCTGCGATCGGATCTTTTGTCACCAGTCTTAAAGACTCGTTTTCAGATATTCAAGCCAAATAAATGACTCATTCCAAGACAAAAAAATAAAATAAAAGTTTCTAGATGGTTTATCTGTGAGAATGCAGCTTTAAATTATATTGACTATACGTCAGGAGAAACAGATATCTGTTATATAGGAACCCTATTTTGGAGTTTGTGTCTATAAATGAACACATCAATTTTTTGTTTGTAAAAAGACTGACTATATGTTCAACAAAATCCTGAATTAAGCCTCCATCTCCCTTCTTTGGCAAGAAAACATCCTTTGAAAGAGCTGTCGTCGCAAGCTATGAACAATGGTATCACTAATCACACACACGTGTACAAGTATAGGAAATTGATAACATCTTATTGGTTTTGGTAATGTTTCTTTCATCAGCAAATGCATACTGACATTTGATATAAAAACTATGAGGGCTGGCATTTCAGCAAGTTTATCAATAAATGATCAAATCACAGCCGTGTTTTCACATAGTGATGACATCACAGCAGGGTTTTCTCAAAATGATGATATCACAGCCATGTTCACACAAAGAGATGACATCACCGCAATGTTCTCTCAAAATGATGACATCGCAGCCATGTTTACACAAAGTGATGACATCACAGCAGGGTTCTCTCAAAATGATTACAAGAAGTGATGGCAATAGTTGATGACATCATTGCAGGTTTCTTATAAAATGATGAATAAGGTTACTTTCTCATGGTTCTCAAAATCAACATCACAGATGCATTCCCTAGAAGCAATGATATCATAGCAGGCATCTCAAAATGACGACATCACAAATGTGCTCGAATTGTGATGACATCACTGATGATGTCACTATTTTGTGTCTTCATCTTCATCTTCTTCATTGTCATCAGACATCACGGTCACTAAAGTTCCTACTGCTTTCCCCACTTGGCCGGTTCTGTTGAACAGTTCCCCGACATTGTTACTTCCTGAAATAAATAGATTAGAGATTTATTTCAGTATTGCCGCTACTGAATATAGTATGACGAAGTTACAACTGCAGAAAGGCACAAATTTGTAGTTTTTGTGCTTTAGTTTATTAAAAAGAGAGGCCAGGAGAACATGGCACCTGTAGGACAATGGTAGACTATCAATGTATCACTTTAATACACCAACTTTGTGAACTGGTTTTTAATGTATAATTGTATAACAATACCCCTTGCTCTGTCGGTGTTGTAGGGTGGTAGGTTATTGTCTGATTCCAAAACTGGCCCACTAGTGTCTTTCATACCTGTAACATCAACTTATTGAAATATTTCCATTCCGGTTAAGATTCCTCTCAGGGTAAGTATATGCTTTTAATTGCAATTAAACCTGAAATGCAATGAATTTGGTTGATATGTCCTATATTGTGTATTTCTCTAAAGAGACATCTGAGAGTACAAGTTAATAATGCCAGGGATATTGTCAATAAATATATTACAAATTAACAGTGAAACATACCCCCAGAATGCCCGTTGATATTGGGGGGGGGGGGGGGTCGACTCCAATTGAGGATTAAAACTTCTTGTCCCAGGAATTGGTTCTCGGTATTCCTGTGGGAGGGACGAATGAGATGAACTGGGTGTGATCGGCAGTAACCCGTGGGTGGATGAGGACAGAGAAACACTCTTCTCTTCTGCCTGGAAGATAAAAAATAGTGTGAACACAATTGTGTGTTCAAAAATTCTGCTAAAAGGTGAAGAAAATTTTACAGTACATTATAGGCAGTGTACACCTCCAGACATTGGGCAGGGCTGGGCAGACTTGGTTTGGTCCACCTTATCCATTTCATGTCATTTCCATACATGTAGATACATTCATACTCATTGAATTCTCTAGTTTCATATTCCCCCCTATCATTCACAATATTTTTCATCATTTTATCATGCATATAAAAAATATATATAGAAACATGCAAAGAAAACTTAAAATATAATTGAGATAAACAGCAATCTAAACTCATTTTAAAACATAATACCAAAAATTCTTACCACATCCAGCAGATGTCGCAATCTCTGTAGTTGCACCTCCAGCTGTCGAGTATGGTCTTCCAAAATTCTCAACCGTGATTTAATACGTCCCTTGTGTTGTCGAAGCAGTTTCGTTTTAACGAGCATTTTCACGTCATGACTCGGAATCTCGCCATCGATTCCTGGAAGGTCCTCGATTTGGCTTTTATTGTTATTATGTTCTTGTTGCGTTCGTAATCGATCATACTCGACTTGTAAAGTCCTGGAAAGACAAAAACATAGCTTGATAAATTACGGGTTTTTTTTGGTTAATAATATTCTCTGCTTGAAATGTCCATAAAGCAAAATAAATGTCCCCTGAAGTTCAAATATCCCAGGCAACAATGTATGCTACAAATATTACAAACCTGTTTTTTTCTTCCAAGTCATGAATCATGGCCTCAAGTTTTGATTTCTGGTGAACGTCCAACGCCATCATAATCTGCATTGGGCTCTTCAACTGTAAATGTGGGATAAGGAATCATGTTTAAAATAAATACTATAACTAAAGATACCACTATGTATTGATGGTAAAAAAGAAGATAAAAATGTTGCTTTTCTTCATAACTCATATAAATTTTATTGAAAGCAATTAAATAAGCATGTCGTACCTTTGATATTTATCTATATATTTCATCTGAAAATGTTTAAGTGATACTAATATTTATTATCAATACATACACATTTTTAACAAACATGAATTTTGAATGATAAATACTAACTGAAAAATGCATACAAGAAAAATTAATTACTGATAACAAGATCGTAACCGTGTATTTAATACCTGAAAACACAAATTTGTAATGACTGGTGAGTCCTTAAAGATTTACGGAGATCAACGATTGTCTTATAAGGTAAAAATACCGTGCGTTTTGCACTTTTCTTTTCAAATTATACATGATACCCTTGTAAGAATCATTGTTTTCAATATTACTCATCCTTTTTCCGTAAATTAAAACATTGTATTAATTGTGGTACTGCTTATTTGGGAGTAAGAATGCATCTTTAAATATGAGTGTTAAATGCAAGCGATTTTTGTCACTAATTTAAAATTAACATAAAACAGCTTATTTGTCAAGTTTCCCAGGCTAGCCTTCTTTCTACATTAGAAATAAAATACCCTTTATCGCCTTAGTTTGAGGTTTCAATCGGATGATAATATCGCCTTAGAATTATGAAATTTCATAGAAGCAATTATAATGCTATCTTACATACAGCATGCTGTGAGGTGTCACCGTTGGCAGTACTGGGCAATAAGGTGATGCTCATCATCTCTGAAAATAGATGCAGCAAAAGTTATAACAAACAGCCACATTGCTAATCAGTAGAGTAAATGCACATCACAAAATTTGAGCAATAACCCCTCTATTATATCATTGTTCAATAGTTATGTCAAATAAACAAAGCGAGGAACATGTTGAAACCAATAACGTTTCTGTGCATGGTAAGGAAGGTTTTCTATAATTGTTTTCAACAATGAACAACTGCAGCTAATTGTATAAAACTTGAATAAGTTGTCCACAGGTAAACTTTGGGCTAGTTTGCACATATGATTGATATCATTGTTTAGTATCGATTATTGGATAACATATAATGACCAATACATATTAGTAGAATCTAATATTATTTTTTTTTGGCTAACTTGGACATAACACAAAACAGTTTTAAACAAATAACTGCTTCAAAATGGCCTTATACTGATCTCAAACAAAGCGTAAACAAATTAAGATTCTCCTTTTTCTCATGTTTTAAACAAATAACTGCTTCAAAATGGTCTTATACTGATCTCAAACAAAGCGTAAACAAATTAAGATTCTCTTTTTTCTCATCGAAGCGTCACCTACACGTCAGGCGTCTGTGTAGCCTTTTGTTGTTCCACCTCGCCTAGACGCTTTGCATATAGTTCCAGACGAGAGAGCATGTCTTGTAATATACTGTGCTGTGGAGAGGGGGCGGGGCTGAAAATACAGGAGAATGGCAAGTTTTATACAATTGCAATATCACAGCTATAAACGGAATGAATCACTTATGCCCTTTTGGGCATATTTTGGCACCAGTGCTCTACATTTGTGAACATTATAAGTGAACATGTGTACGAATTTTCATGCTAGTAAAAACTTAATTGTTTTTTATGGTGTGCAAGTTTTTCTATAAATTCTCTTCTCCCATATCAATAACTCGACTATTTTTATCGAAATGCAGAAAAGCTATAAATGGCTTCATTTGTCATACGCTTTGTGCGAATTATAATGACGTCAATGCAATGCATTATCCAATAAAATCCTCTTTACGAAATAAAATCCATAAACCAAACTACATTTGTAAATTTAAGTAGTTGCCCAAGTTTTTAAACTAATGGCAGAGCTCATAAATACTTAATTGACGTTACCTCAAATTTAACTAAAGACAATATCTGTAGGATTTTAAAGCTGCACTCTCACAGATTGACAGTTTTGTCATTTTATTTTAATTTAGTTTTTGTCTCAGAATCAGCTGATTTTGGTATCGATGCCATCAAAACAGTCCTACAAGATTAAATTCACAATACAGATCTCAATTGCTTGGACAACTACTGATTTATTTCTTAAAACCATTAAAATTAAACCATACAGTCGTAAGTTTTTAGGGAGGGTGTGGATATCCGCCTTTAACAACAAATCCTGGATCACCAAGAACAAAAAAATAATGCAGCAACATTGACCAATGAATCTATAAAAGAATTATCTGAAAGGAACTTATTTACAATTTCCTCTTATAAACAACCATCAATCATTAATTATTTGCAATTCGATCAGTTTCTAGAAAACAAAATTATCTTGTTTTAATTACTTTCGTCACATAAAATCTATAGGATAGTGATTAATTATTTATATTGCATCAAACGGTTCCCTTTCCACAATCTCATCTGTTTTTCTGACTGCAAGCCAAAGCCAACGCTCATACAATTTTGTTCGTCAATAAGTTCGTTATTTCTTTACTTAAGTCGATTTCCTACAATGCTCAAATTCAAATTTTAACAAAAAGTAAGAGTGTTTTTAACATAAAAAAACATTTTGCATAACATAAATAAAATGGAATTTTAGATAGTTATATATATTTATATAATCATCTAACCATAGGATTCCTCATTCAGAAAAATAGCTAATATTAGGAAATGACTTAGGATGGTTTATAAATACTGGTCATGGTAATTGAAAACAATAGTTTTAGGATGGCCTTTATAACAATTATTACATTATGCCAAATATTATCATAGATTTGAATTCCCTAAAGCAGACACAAGCACAAACATATCTTTCCAATGAGCAATGTTCATAATAACAAGATCAATAAAGCAATTATAGGTCCTAACACAAATAAAAAAGTCCCCCCGACAGACGTCAACCAACATAACATACTGGTCCCTTAGGGGATCGTAAAAATATTGAGTGATGGATTTTGTCTGTCATACTGCCATTATAAGCTTCATCCATTAGTTTCCAAGAATTTGTAGACTCTTACAGTGTAGGTCAGACATTTGTAACATTTAATGCAGTTAGGACCAACAATTAGGTTAAATGCTGCAGAAAACAGCAGACAACAGTTAAATATCAAAACTGAATGGAGCTAGTAAACCCTTTTCCTAGCCAATTGAAAGCTGTCAATGGCATTGACCTCTAACTATGACATTGACCTTAAAGGTGAGAAAATGAATGCTACAACCATGCTCCTTTCGATACTGCTGTATATTTCTGTGCAGTAACATAAAAATTCAAAAATCAATGAGTATGTTACATCTGGGAATCGATAGTAATGGTCGGACACATGGATCGTATTTGTTCATCACTAGGGGTTGGATATTTGCTACGCATTGTGCAACGTCAAACTCATCAATGACATTAAACACATAATCAAGAATAAAGTGCATTTTGGGGGCTTTGTTGGAAAGAGGATTGATATTTCTGGTATCAGTAAACAGGCATTATAAGCCTAGCTGCTTTGAATGTCTAACTGATACAAGAGATAAAACAATAGTGTCATATATAAATGATATCAATTTTTTTACTTAAAACATAACTCATACCTATTGATGAGAAATTCTATCCCCATACTGCTGTTATTGAAATGGTCAAACAAATAACAACCTTCACAGCAGTACATTGAATATTTGTCGCCAAATTTAAAGAAACTTCATGTAATAGATTACAAATTTCACTCCGTATATGATATGTTTCATAACACAACTGAATAGTAACTGAATGTTTGTCACAACATTTTAACAAACTTCATGTAATAGATTACGAAATTCCACTCCGTATACAACATGTTCCATAACACCACTGAATTGTGTAACTGAACCTTTGTCACAAAATGTATAAAAAGTTCATGTAATAGAATACAAACTTTCACTTCCTACACAACATGTTCCATAACACCACTGAATAGTAACTGAACCTTTGTCACAAAATGTTAACAAAATTAATGAAATAGATTACGAATTCCAATACGTATACAACATGTTCCATAACACCACTAATTAGTAACTGAACGTTTGTCACAAAATTTTAACAAATTTAATGAAATAGATTACGAATTCCAATACGTAGGTATCCAACACCTTCCGAATTCCACTACGAGCGTGTTACACCACTGAGGTAACGGAATGTTTGTCACAATATTTCAAATCATCTATTTATCATTGATTCCAATATTCATCTCCAAACACTACTATATGATAAATAATGGTCTGTTACAATGCCAATCAGGTAACTAAAATTTTGCCATAAATTTCAAACCAACATTACGTTAAAGACTATAATACTCCTGCTCAAATACAACTGTATAATATTGGATGATGTTATAAAATATTTGTTACAATTCAAACTAAAAATTTGATGTTAAAACTCATAATTATGTACATTTATATAGGTTTGCAGTTGAGTATCAAACTCATATGTACTCATAGATTAGTTTGTAGTTAAGTTATCAAACGCATGTGTACTTTAAGCTTAGTCTGTAGTTGAGATATCAATCTCATATGTACTCTAAGATTAGTTTGTGGTTGCGTTATCAATCTCATATGTACTCTAAGGTTAGTTTGTAGTTAAGTTATCAACTACAAACTAACTTAAACTGTACTCTTCGTTGATTAATAACAATTCAGCTTAAATAAAGAATTTTTATATCAAACGTTTAGTAGAATTCAGGTTAATGCTAGTTTCTAGTGTTACTTATGTTTTATCTACAGCTATCATATTTATATGAAATATTATTTCAAAGATCTGGGTATGTTTTGCATTTTATTTTACTTTGATATGCTTAATACAAATGTGTTCAGTACGTTACACCTTAAAAATGCGTTCGTTTTATTAAACACTCGAATCATACTTGATTTAAGATACATACATCTCCTTATCTTTAATTATAATAAATGAATTATTTGGAAGATTTAACCGAATGGTGCATTTAAGGGCGAGTCGAATGTATACATCTCTCGCTCATGATTTGTAAAATGCACTTTTTACGAAAAAAAAAATGTATTACGAAATAAAGTATGGCAACTCATTAGGAGTGTAAAATCTAAGATACTGACAGCTTGAAACCTTAAACAAATGTTGTTGTATGCTCGAAAATCGTTTTTGAAGACCACAATTTCGAAAATGGTATTCGGCATTTCATTGTAGAGTGATTGGTTGAGCGGTTCCGGCTTTCCTGGCAGTAATCAGCTAATAATACACATGTTACTGTAAATAGTAACATTTTGCTATAGAAATTCGTTCCCGCAATAATGATTATCGTCTCCGCCCGTGAGATTATCACGGCAAGTCAGGGCGATTATGGAATAATTGCCTGACGAAGACGAGAACGTGCACACTGACGCCATTTGCACGAAAATAAAAATGGCCGCCGTATACTTTGTAGGCAAACATTTAAACATTGTTAAAAGCTTTAAAGTGATTAAAATGGAACTATCGGTGCAATTAAAGTGAAATTAGTTTTACCAATAATGGCACCTTCCCTATTTCAGTAACGAGTACTACCCGAAACCGTACCGGATGTTTACATCATGAAGGTCACACATAAAGCAGTGGGTCGGCGTTTTATTCTATACACGCTCAAGCACTAGCCACTGGAATATATACAGTATCATTTAAATGTCGTAAAATATATAAACCTTCCTTTATCCAGATTGTTTGTTTTCAGATAACAATTAAAACAAAAGATGACAACTTTAAATAAAATAACTACTTTGCTCAGAAATAAACATGTATTTCACACTGTTCCCAAGTTGGATTGACATTGGAATCTATACAGCTACACCGTAGGACAGAAAGTGGACTCTTTTCAAATCCAAAGAAGAACAAACAATGGACTATATGCAGCTTCAAATTAAGACAGACATTGGAATCTGAACAGTTTCAAATTCGAAAGATCTTGGACTCAACACAGCCTCAAATTTGGACAAAAAAATGGACACTATACAGCTTTAAATTTGGACAGACCTCGAATCTGTTCAGCCTCAACTTAGGAAAACATTGGACTCTATGCAGCCTCAACTTTAGACAAACGTTGGACTCTATACAACTTCAAATAAGGACGAACATTATAATCTATACAGCATCAAGTTGGGGAAAACATTAGAATCTATACAGCCTCAAGTTGGGGAAAACATTAGAATCTATACAGCGTCATGTTGGGGGAAACATTAGAGTCTATACAGACTCAACTTTAGACAAACATTAGAGTCTATACAGCTTCAACTTAAGACAAACATTGGAATAATACAGCCTCAACTTATGACAAACATTAGACTTAACATAACCTCAACTTAAGACAAACATTGGACTCTATACAGCTTCAAGTATGAGCAAACATATATACAGCCTAAAGCTGGGGTTAAACATTGGAGTCCATACAGCTTTAAGTAGGGCCAAACATTAGAATCTATACAGCCTCAAGTTGGGGGCAAACATTGGAGTCTCTACAGCCTGATATAGGGACAAACATTAGAATATATACAGACTCAAGTTGGGGAAAACATTAGAGTCTATACAGACCAAACTTAAGACAAACAAAGAATCTATACAGCATCAACTGAAGACAAACATTGGAATTAATACAGCCTTAACTTAAGACAAACATAAGAATTTATAAAGCCTCAACTTAAGACAAACATTGGACTCTATACAGATTTAAGAAGGGACAAACATTAGAATCTCAAGTTGGGGGCAAACATTGGAGTCTTTACAGCCCCAAGTTGGAAAAAACATTGAAATCTATACAACCTCAACGTAAGACAAACATTGGACTCTATACAGCTTCAAGTAGGGACAGACATTAGAATCCATACCGCCTCAAGTTGGGGAAAACATTGGACTCTATACAACTTCAAAAAGGGGACAAACATTAGAATCTATACAACCTCATATTGGGGAAAACATTGGAGTCTATACAGCCTCAACTTAAGACAAAACTTGAGTTCTATACAGCCTCAACTTAAGACAAACATTATAAACTATACAGCCTCAACGTAAGACAAACATTGAAATCTGTACAGCCTCAACTTTAGACAAACATTGGACTCTATACAGCATTAAGTAGGGACAAACATTAGAATCTATACAGCCTCAAGTTGGGGAAAACATTGGAGTCTATGCAGCCTCAACTAGAGACAAGCATTATAATTTATACAGCTTCAAGTTGGGGTCAAACATTGGAGTCTATACAGTCGCAAGTTCGAACAAACATTGGAATATATACAACCATCACCTTAGACAAACATTGGAATATATACAGCTTCAAGTAGGGACAGACATTAGAATCTATATAGCCTAAAGTTGGGGAAAACCTTGGAGTCTATACAACCACTCTTTAAGACAAACATTGGACTCTATACAGCCTCAACTTAAGACAGACTTTGGAATCTATACAGCCTCAAGTAGGGACAAACATTAGAATGTATACAGCCTCAAATTGGAGAAAACATTGGAGTCTATACAGTCTCAACTTTAGGCAAACATTGGACTTTATACAGCCTCAACTTAAGACAAACATTGGAATCTATACAGCCTCAACTAAAGACAAACATTGGAATCTATACAGCCTCAACTAAAGACAAACATTGGAATCTATACAGCCTCAACTAAAGACAAACATTGGATTCTATACAGCCTCAACTTAAGACAAACATTGGATTCTATACAGCCTCAACTAAAGACAAACATTGGAATCTATACAGCCTCAACTAAAGACAAACATTGGAATCTATACAGCCTCAACTAAAGACAAACATTGGAATCTATACAGCCTCAACTAAAGACAAACATTGGAATCTATACAGCCTCAACTAAAGACAAACATTGGATTCTATACAGCCTCAACTAAAGACAAACATTGGAATCTATACAGCCCCAACTAAAGACAAACATTGGATTCTATACAGCCTCAACTAAAGACAAACATTGGATTCTATACAGCCTCAACTTAAGACATACATTGGATTCTATACAGCCTCAACTAAAGACAAACATTGGATTCTATACAGCCTCAACTAAAGACAAACATTGGAATCTATACAGCCTCAACTAAAGACAAACATTGGATTCTATACAGCCTCAACTAAAGACAAACATTGGATTCTATACAGCCTCAACTAAAGACAAACATTGGATTCTATACAGCCTCAACTAAAGACAAACATTGGAATCTATACAGCCTCAACTGAAGACAAACATTGGAATATATACAGCTTTAAGTAGGAAAAAATCATCAGAATCTACTAGGGATGCAAACGAATGGCACAATTGATATTCGAATATTCGGTAATTCTTTCGATCGAATATTCGATTTCCGAAATACCTATTTTAGAAGATGTATTAAACTACTATTATTATTCACTAAAAAATAGCCGGGGCATTTTTACCCTACTTTGTCGTAGCTAGTACGCGCGGCGGACCTGTTTTTCCCCAAATGAGCCTTTGAAATTTTCCATTTTCAGGAAGAAAAAAGAAATGCATTATAAACAGACAAACAATAAAATCGAATAATTTAATTCTGCTGCCTTCGTATTTGCAAATAATGTGAAAATAGATTGATTTCCAGAAAAAAAGTGTTTTGCGCCAATGCAGGGTCTTTCCGTAAGATGATTAGCTTGTTCTGTGATTGACCGCTAAATTGACTAAATATAACTATACAAATATATATTGTATAATGTGTTAAATATCAATGTCTGTTTTCACATGTTTAAAAAGTGTTGTTTAAATTGAAAATCTAAAATCACTTTCATCCTGAATTTAAACGAATTGATTTGTACTTTGTATACTTCTCCTTATATTATTTCATTGTTCAACTATTATAAAACTTAATCTGACAAAAGGTTACGTAGATCTTAAAAAAATAGACATCTGTTTTGTATTAAATGTACAATAATATGAAAAAAACACCAAGTAATAGATAATGGTAATAATGTAATTTTGTAGGTAAAAAATGATACGAGCATCCACACACCAGGAGCATTCAAACTTCCAAGCAAATGGAAGACAATGCATGGCCAATTCTCTGGCTGCTGTGCTAGAATCAAAAAATATTCCTGTGAAAGAATGGTCGGCTATGACCATATTCATTAAAGAGGGGATAAACTATACACCTCGAATTCATTTGAGGATTATTTGATGTTGGAAGATTGGCAACCTTCATGTGATGGATTTTATCACTCATTACACATTGGCAAAGTTATGACTGGCATGACAATGAATTGTCAGAAAAACAATTATCCATACTATACCATGGAAGAGGCATTGGGAAGCATCTTACTAGATAGTTTTTCATGCATATTCGCCATGGGGAAATCCTTACCAAGCTACAGTTCGGCTATAATGTATGACACTTCACAAGATTATCTGTTTGATCCCCACTCTCGAAATGAGGCAGGAATGCCAACGTCTGATGGCTGTGCTGCATTGGGTGTCCATCGTGACCTTGATGCATTATGTTTATTTATAAGACACCAATCAGCTATGCTAGATGATTTTAAAGTTATTCCACTTGAAGTGGCTGAACTATCTGTTATTGAGGACAATACTGATAGAGACATCTCTGACTTTGAAGGCTTTTCAGATGATGGTGACCTTACTTGCCGGCTTTACCTTGCCCAAGAAATCTCAGATGTATCCAGCGTGTCTAGTGTCAGCATGTCTTTAATTTCCTCACTGAGTGACATGGACAGCATTTCTGATATGTCAGTGTCCATTAACGACTTGGATGACAATTCTACTTTTTTTAATTCGATTAACATTGAAGTTTTCAATTCTTTTGAAAGTACTCATGTTGATGAACCAAACACTGTAACTCTTAAACCTGCCTTTACGGCTCCAACACGGTTATTGTTGATAAGTGACCAGTCTCGTGTTACACAGCACACTGTTCACTTGGAAGAACCTTTGACTGTCGGAGGCTGTGGTGACCAGTCTGGTGTGACACAGCACACTGGTCACTCGGAAGAACCTTTGACTGTCGGAGGCTGTGGTGACCAGTCTGGTGTGACACAGCACACTGGTCACTCAGTTGAACCTTTGAACGGTGGCTGTGGTGACCAGTCTGGTGTGACACAGCACACTGGTCACTCAGTTGAACCTTTGAACGGAGGCTGTGGTGACCAGACTGGTGTGACACAGCACACTGGTCACTCAATTGAACCTTTGCCTGACGGAGGCTGTAGTGACCAGTCTGGTGTGACACAGCACACTGGTCACTCAGTTGAACCTTTGTCTGACGGAGGCTGTGGTGACCAGTCTGGTGAGACACAGCACACTGGTCACTCGGTAGAACCTTTGACTGTCGGAGGCTGTGGTGACCAGTCTGGTGTGACACAGCACACTGGTCACTCGGAAGAACCTTTGACTGTCGGAAGCTGTTGTGACCAGTCTGGTGTGACACAGCACGCTGGTCATTCAGTTGAACCTTTGTCTGTCGGAGGCTGTGGTGACCACCCTGGTGTGACATAGCATACTGGTCTCTCAGTTGATCCTTTGTCTGTCAGACGCTGTGGTGATCAGTCTGGTGTGACACAGCACGCTGGTCACTTGCACGAACCTGTCTGTCAGAGGTTGTTGTGACCAGACAGGAGAAGAGCAGATTAAACGGTGTCGTAAAAGAATAAGAAGGGAAGAAGGGTGGGTTAGAAATGTAAGAAAAGCCAGAAAGAACTCTGGACAAAGATATGTTACATCATCTGGAAAAGTAAAAAGAGCAAGTATGCTAAAAATTGGTTGTGGACAAAAATGTAAAAAGCAATGCCATTCTTAAATCAGTGCTGATCAGAAGGCCACCATTTTTCATGAATTTTGGGGTTCCTCAAGCTATGTCAAGCAAAAAGAATTCATATGTAAATCAGTTACAGAAACAAAAGTTGAAAGAAGATTAAAACGGGATGAAATTCAAAAAGACGGAAATATTTCAAGGAAGTATTTGTTTACTGTTGATAGTAAAGAGAGTAATATTAGCCAACAGTTTTACATTGACACTCTTGATATATCTGTGTCAGATGTTTCAACAGCCACTCACAGACCTCCACTTTTGGCACATATCAGTAGTAACGACAAAAAGAGGTTAGCACTCCCAACAGGCAAAATAGAAATTCTCAAGTTGTCATTGATGATGTCAAGTCACACATAGAGAGTTTTCCAAAAGTTGAGTCCCATTATTGCAGGAAATCTATCTCTAAAGAATACTTAGAAAAAGGACTAAATTCCTCTAAAATGTATACTCTTTATACAGAAAAGTGTGAGTCTAGAAATGATTGTCCTGTAAAGGAGTCTTTGTATAGACACATATTTAACACGCAATATAATATTGCCTTCAATAAACGGGTATGACTAAAATTCGAAAATAAGGTTATTTTTGATGAAAATGAAGCTATTTTCGCGAAAATAAGATTTTGAAAGAAATATGAAAATAGAGTTAGTTTTGGCGAAAATAACATTTTTGACAAAAATATAGTAAGTTTTGGGCAAAAAAATAAAGTTATTTTCGCCAAAATAAGATTTTGAAAAAAAATATGAAAATAGAGTAAGTTTTGGCGAAAATAACATTTTAGACAAAAATAACCTTATTTTCGTATTCTAGTCAAAAAAGCTATTTTCGCGAAAATAACCTATTTTCGCGAAAATAGGTTATTTTCGTATTTTAGTCATACCGCAATAAACCACTCAAAGATATGTGTGACTTTTGTTTCCAATACACTAACATGTGACCAGAGGAGAAAATAAAACTGAAACCTAAATATGACCGTCATATGGAAAACAAAAATTTAGCTAGGGATGCGAAAGAAATTGCAAAGTCAATTGCAGAAAGCGAACCATGTGTAGGTGCAGCCTGTTTTGATTTGCAACAGGTAATGATGCTACCAAAAGCATATCAAACGGATTTATTTCTCAAGAAAGCTGAATAATTATAACCAATCTATTTACTTCTTGCATACTGTTATGTTTGGAATGAAACAATAGGAGGTCGAGGGTCATGTGAGATAGCATCATGCGTATTTTCCTTTCTAAAGACTATGGCATCCGAAAACATCAAGTCTATAACCACCTTTTCTGACTAGTGTGGTGGACAGAATCGCAATCGCTTCTTCTTGACAATGCTCTGGTACAGTGTTAAAGCACTTGGCTTTAGCAATATATGCCATAAGTACTTGGAGCGTTGTCATACTCAAAACGAAAATGATTCTGTCCATTCCACAATTGAGCGCTCTTGCAAAAAACATCCCAGTATATACAACATCTCAGTGGGTCACATGTATGCGCATGGCGCGACGCTCCAACCCATACCATGTCACTGAACTGACTACTGAAGATTTTATTGATTTTAAAGAGCTAAACACAAAAGTCCGCAACCTTGATACAGACAGTTAAGGTTAAAAAATCAAATGGCTTGAAATAAAAACCATATCCTTCAGTAGTGATTGTCCAGACACTGCAGTCATTCAATATGACTATGGTGGCTCCTTGATAAACCTGAATGTTAAACCACGACTAAGGAATAATGACAATACTTTGCCAGCTCTCAAACCTCTTTTTAGGCAAGCTGATTTTCCAAAACTGTCAAAATTAATGGCACTATGTGAAAAGAACACCATTCCGCATATCATTCTTTCTACAAGAGCTTGCCTGTAGCACTATAGGAATGGTATAGCTTTATAAAATGTGCATTGACAGGTTGATCCTACCATTCAATTGTAAATTAAGATCGAATGATCATTGATCATTAAATGTTATTTATTATTTATAAATGAACATTATTTAAATAATGAACATATATTTACAGTAACTGTTAATAATATTAAATATTATAATGTTTCATATTATGTTTGTTTAAATGATAAAAAATTCATCAAATGTCAAAATCAGGTTCTACTGTAAAATCTATTGAAACGACATGTTTTAATATAAATAAAAAAAGATGATAATTGACAAAATTATATTCTGTTGAGTATATGCCATTTGCTACTTAGTGTTTGTTCATTAAAGTAAGTAATGTTCCTTCATTTTGTTACAGGGACTAGACACAATATGGTCCAAAATTTGTAAAATTCAGTATTTCCTCCAAGCAAACATAGAATTGTCAATGCATGCTAGCAGAGACCAATAATACATAATTTATATGATTAAATGAATAAACACAACAATCGTGTTGCTGTCTCATCTGAGTTTTCCAATTTAAAAATAGTGCGTAATGGTTTCCAAGTTTAAATCATATCTGTTTATGAATACAGATAAATATATCAAGGCTGTTTTTAAATTTATGGGATTTACATGATGACAACGCCTGTAAAATTGGATTTTTTTGACAATTTTCATTTTTTTCTTCAAAATGATAAATCGGATATCTAGTCTCTTAAAAATGAAGTTCATTATTACCAAAATATCTAGAAGAATCCCTGAGATAAAAAACAGGTTCATTGTCAACTGATACAATTAACCTGTAAATATTTCCCTTAAAGGGTATGACAGCCTTCAATGAAAGAAATGAAATCTCAACTGTATATTTATAAGCTAAATTAATTATTGCAATCTTTATTAAATTAGATTATTTTGCAAATGTTGATTTTTAACTCGACTATTCTAAGAATATGGAGAGCTATACTACTCACCCAAGCGTCGGCGTTGGCGTCGGCCTCACACCTTGGTTAAGGTTTTGCATGTAAGCAACTTTAAGTCATTATCTCAGTAAATATATCATGTATTGCATTGCAACTTTAGATATGTATTCCAAACTATCTAACCTACTAAATTAATGAAGTCAGATAACTCTAGTTTGCATTTGATGCAAATAATAGGCCTTTATTTTTTGACTTAGAAATTCTGGTTAAGCTTTTGCATGTAAGCCGCATAGGTTAATTTCTCAGCAACTACTTGATCTATTGCCTTAAGACTTAAGACAATGGTACTCAACCATCCAACCTACTTAATTAACCAAGTTAGATAACTCTAGTTTGCATTTAATGCAAATAATGGGCCTTTATTATTTGACTTAGAAATTCTGGTTAAGGTTTTGCATGTAAACACACATAGGTTAATTTCTCAGCAACTACTTGATCTATTGCATTAGGCCTTTAGATAATGGTACTGAACCATCCAACCTGAATGAAAAAAATACTTCAGCTTGTTACACGATATTTAAAGAAATAGGTCTATTTGTCAACAGACTAAATGTTGTTGTTTCTTTTAAACCAAAGAGTTAATTTGTTCAGTGAAAGCGAATATCTGTTGAAGAATTGAATATTTAATATAAAATCTATTGCACTTCTATTGCACTTCATTTGTATTGTTTAGCAAATGTAAGAGTTAAATTATTTAAAGTGAATGTCAATATGTCCGTCTCCATTGATGACTAGTTACACAGTATTCATATACAAGAAAACAAATACAACATACATATTTTCATTCTTCAATGCTGCTTTGAAATCTTTATTTGCCATCCCTCGAACATCAACTGGCCTCGAGTACAAAGCAATTAAATCATACTATTGCTGAATGGATGTAAATACTGCAAATAAAAGAAAAATCAAGGAAAATCATGCTTTTATTGATCACCTCAAAAATCAAAGCCTGAAAACCCATTGTGCAAAAACGTTTTTTACAACAAAGGTATGCTTTATGGATGGCCTGTACGATAGATAGGATGATTTCTACTGTATAAGGCAAAATACATCTAAACATTAGTTTGTGTTTTGCTTTATTATCATGATATTACTTTTTAAGTCCAAGGTAGTTAAATATCCATAAAGAATTCAAAGAAGAAAAGTCTTTTTTACCATGTATTGTGTTAACATTATCAAATATAAGATCATGACCCTACCTCTTTCTTGTCTTGAATTCCCTCATAATATTGTTCGCAACAACCTGCATAGCCTGAAATTATATTTGAATACTTGATATCTTTGTCATTATCAATGAATATTTATGCGAAAAGCTACTGAAACAAGCTCAGTAGCAAAAAGTTTTAACATAAACCCGGTTTAATAGCACTGGGTAAACGCCTAAGACATAGAACATAAACTCACAAACAAGAAACATGACGAATAGCACAACACTCCAGAAACAGCACTGTGCATTCATACTATATATATATATATATATATATATATATATATATATATATATAACAAATAGGTATGTTTATCAAGAATTGTTAGGTACCGCCTTGGAACGGTCAGTAAAATGTAAATTTACCAGGGTGTGAAACCAGTTTAAGTGCACAAACCTCACTCTTATCCCAACGATCCTAAATTTAAAAAAAAGCGCAAAAGGTAAATCTTTTCAAAGTATGCATTAACTTGAGCAGACTTAACAATAAAACAAATAATAATAAACTTGTAGGTAAACCCCAAGTATTTCTATGATTGAATATCCCAACTCTATCTGCAGACGGTGGAATGCAATTCAGAGCACCTAATGCAAAACCTTTTCAAAGATACGATGCAGTCATCGTTAGAAACTAAAAACATCCCACACAGTCTGCCTTATAAAATAAACGGTCTGAAACTGTGTGATCATAGAGTTTCATAACAAAAAGCATCATTGCACTGAAGTTTATTAAAATTGTTCAAGGGGTTAAGGAGAAGATGATGAATATAACCAATTGTTGACGTTTTCCTTTAGGTTGCCATGGCAACCAGAGTTCTTCATGGAATTCATTTCTTTGAACAATTTTGAAACAAACTGCAACCAAGGATCATTCCTATGAAGTTTCATTAAAATTGTCCAACGTGTTTAGGAGATGATGATGATGATTATAACCAATTGTTGAAACTTTTCCTTTAGGTTGCCATGGCAACCAGAGTTCTGCATGGAATTAATTTCTTTGAACAATTTTGAAGAAGCACCAACCAAGGATCATTCCTATGAAGCTTATTAAAATTGTCCAAGGGATTATGGAGAATATGATGATTATAACCAATTGTTGACGTTTTCAATTAGGTTGCCATGGCAACCAGAGTTCTGAATGGAATTCATTTCTTTGAACAATTTAAAAAAAACAGTAACCAAGGATCCTTCCTATGATGTTTCATCAAAATTGTCCAAAAGGTTTAGGAGAGGAAGACCAATTATAACCAATTGTTGACACCGAACGACGGACGACAGACACCGGACATAGACCGATCACAATAGCTCACCTTGAGCTATTTGTGCTCAGCTGAGCTAAAAATAAAAGTGACATGTATTAGCTAATCTTATCTTTCCAAATTATTTGAAAATGTAAAATATTTGAACAAAACGAATTCACATGCCAAAACACTACGAGTCAGCCAAAAAAGGTTTTAAAGATAACATGAATTAGCAAAATCTTCATAAAATCAAAGGACTGAAAGCTTAGTTATGTAAGGATGCTATTTCAATCCTATATTTTGTTTCAGGAATTCATCTTCAAAAACTAGACGTTTTAAGTTTTCCTTAATTTATAATATCTGAAACCCTGTTTTAGAAGTTTTTCCATCATATGCTTACTGCGAGAGCTTATTTTTTACTTTCATGAACTAAATGGAAAAAAGGGAAAAAACTAATTATATTTCACAGACAATTTGATTCTGCAACTACATGTAACAAGAAGTTAACGCATTAAAGATGATTTCTGATTGATATAATTATTGTACAAAAATATTTATTCTACATTTATACCGGGCTTTTTATGATTGGCAGAAAAGATTTAGTTTCAATTTCTCTTTTTTTTGTAACAGCGACCTTGATCCTAGAGGCCCCAAACACAATCACATGGAAAACCTCCATAAACTCTTCCTACATATCATGTTTGGACACAGTATGTCAACCAAAACTAAAATTATTCTCTACCGAACCGTAATCCATTTTTAGTTACAGTGACCTTTCAGTGAAAATCCCAACCTTAAAAGGCTGACGTGATGGGGCGAGTACTATAGCCCTCCTTATTCTATGAAGAATCTAGCTAAAAACGAACAGCCACTTGACAAATACAACAAGGCGTACGTTCCAAGCAAGATAAATTGTGTTTATAAATGTATCCAGTATACAAAGATGGGAATGCTGAATATACTAACCAATGAAATGGCTAATTTACTGCCTATCAGGAATTCATCTTCATGCTCGGCGTAACTGTCTTTTCCATCCATCTGTTTTTTGAAAGAATGATTTAATATGACAGTATATTTAGTGAATCTTACATTTTCCTTATAATAAGGTTTAAAACCCATACAGGAGCATGATCATAAATCCATTTATTTCTTCTCTTTTCTTCTCCCATCAAGGTCGTTTTAAGTGCTCTTTTATCTCGCTGGTTATCTTATCCGGAGACTGGTTTTTTTATGATGAGAAGAAACAATGTCACATACAACCTAGACTTGTTTCCAGTATTTTTGGACTGATTGTTTTATTGCTTGAATCAAATTATGGAATTTCAATGGAATTGTAAAAGCCCATCCTTAAACTGAATCTTTACACCATTCATTTGGTAATTTAATTATATTTTACTATATATTATCACATGAAGATACAAATAATTACTGCTTATCAGGAAGTTGGCTATTGATTATTGATCACCTCACTGTGGCATTGATTAGGAGGGCTTATCAGGCCATTTGACTATGAGTTAAATGGTAAATACAGACCCTTAACTGTTTGACTGAAACAAGAATAAATTGTAGCATTGAAGTAGTATTGATCATGAGAATGGTGTACAAATAAACCACCTACACTTCGTATCTTAAATACAAAACTAACCTTTTCCATTTTAGTACAAATGATATACAAAACAAACACATTCAATTTGTTGTTAAAATGATATTAAATACTTCTTATTTGCAAACATAGCATATACATTCAATCTATCTCAATTTACAAAAGGCTGTGGAAATAGTGGTTCAGTAAACATAAAAACAAACAATAACATTGGTCTGTTTTAAAGTAAAAGGTCATATAGTCAATGTACTTGCCAAACATGTGTCACACAGATAGGGATCTGGGGAATCAGCTTCACCCCTTCCTATTCAGTCTAGATGGTTCCAGTCATGTCACTGGGAACACTCCCAGTACAATCTAAAAAATGTTTCAAAATACAAATAAGTGATTTATTTTTCAATATTTGATGTGCTTCCTTTATTTTAATGCTTTATTAATCCTCGTATCTGAATGATTACCATCAAAATGTTATGTGCAGAAAACAATAAGTTAGAGGTACACAGTATGTAATTATTGACTGCTGTAATGTTTAATAGGGTACAAAACAGTTTTTTTATTGAATGATGTTTTGCTTCAAATCTATTTTACATGCTTGCATGTTTATCATCATTTGACAATAATATTTTGATCGTTGCACGTTTAGAAATATAGTTTTTGCAATATTGGGATCTTTACCTTCCATCATCTTCTTTCAAGCATAAAAAGAATCTTTTTTTTTATTTTGTCATTGTCTCATACAAAAATGATGATCTTCGTTTCATCTATAACAATAATATTTCATCATAATATAAACTTCTTAATCAAGTACCAGGTAAGCTGTTGTCCAAAAATCATCATTGTTATTCAGGTCATTAAATAGTCAGTCGACAGTAAATGACAATCCCAAGATCATTATGACTAAAGAATAAAGCCAATGCTGGCATGATGAATTTGTTTCTTTAATGTAATGATTTAGGAAAAGTAGGGTCTTGCTACAGATTTCTAGAAATTATCAAATTTATAACTGATTGTATACACTAATACACATGTGTAGAGCAACATATGTGAACAGATAAAAAACTTGCACTGCATATTAAAACAATTGTATTAATTTTGGTAAATCTCATTTGGGAGTATGAGTGCATCTTTAAATTGGTCATAGGGTACCTGAACATTTTGCTTTTTTCTTCCTCAGTTTCAACTTAGAAGGTTGCTCTGGACGTAGAAGAATCCCGTCAGAATTGGGAATTTTCTTCACAAGCTCTTCCAGGTTGCTATTGATGTACTCCAAGACACCTGTGTCCACCGTGACGACGAAGCTGGCATCATTGAGAATATTTATGCTTTCTCGAACCTTCGTCTGAAATTTATGGCTGTTTTTTTTTTTGCTAAAATTTTGAAAAAAGAAATAAAAATAATAACCTTAAACTGATCTGTGCGATTTTCCATTGTACAAAATTTTTACATGTTTCTAACATGTTCATTACAAAATAAGTTTGAAAGTGGGGACGGAACGGCATATTTACAACTTAAACAGTCGGATTTCTATATGCCAATTTTTAAAAAATGCCAAAAACAGCATCAGAATTTGTACTCACTGTTTCCTGCTTCTGATTTTGTTGATGATGACTTCGAAGTATCAGTTGGACACACATGGCTTACGAAAGACATTTTAATTTGATTAGGTTTGGATTAAAAGTTTATAAAGAGCTCATGTAAAAGATCCAATACAAGGGGTACAAGTATAAACAGATCAGCAATAAAAAACAGATCATTAACTTAAAGTGTCTGGAAAAATAGACCGTGTCTAATAATGATTTTTTCTCACAAGGTAATACAATTTCACTTTACCTCAATTGTTTGACACATAAATGTTACCGTGATACAGATAGATACTAAGTGTGTAGCAATTTTCAGAATTCAGTTATCTGTTTAAATTGCTATAGCTTTGTTATTAAAGAATTAGAATTTAATGTTCCTATAAGTATTTACAGCTCAATAGGACTCATATATAAGCAATATTGAACCTTTTTCATCAACGTCGTTGGTGGCGAGCGTATTGCTGTCTGATCTATCAGCCTTGCCTGAAATGCATATTCGGAGTGTAAGTCTATAACAGACCTAACTTCTTGTATATGTCCTATGTAATACTTAAAAATTGTAACAATAATGACAATATCACTACAAGCTGATGTCCTCACTTGTTTTTATTTTATGCCAATGAAAGGGCATTACTTAAAGCTTTAAGCCTTGTTTAACATGTGCTTATTGTCAAAGGTAGAATAGGCATAAACATATTGATCACATGGTTTTAAATACCGTAAATTTACATTTTACTGACCGTTTCATGGCGGTACCTTACAATCCTTGATAAACACGCCTGTTTTTTTTAAATATGCATAGACAATTTAAAAAAAAGTCGTATTTTAAACGGGACTATGGCAAAAAGATGGAAGCGCAAATGTTTAAGAAACATCTTGAAATTTGATGACGTTCAATCATTTACTTTATTTGGGGTTGTTGGGATAAGAGTGAGGTTGTGCACACAAACTGGTTTACCCCCAGTAAATTTACATTTTACTGACCGTTCCAAGGCGGTACCTAACAATCATTGATAAACATACCTAGTTTATATATATATATATATATATATATATATATATATATATATATATATATATATATATATATATATATATATATATATATATAGTATGTATGCACTGTGCTGTTTGTGGAGTTTTGTGCTGTTCTTCCATGTTTCTTGTTTGTGTTTTTATGTGCTATGTCTTTGGCGTTTACCCAGTGCCATTAAACCGGGTTTATGTTAAAACGTTTTGCTACTGAGCTTGTTTCTGTAGCTTTTCGCATAAATATTTACATTGTTTCAGTTTAATTCAACAATGACATATTTTCTGTATTACACATATATCAGTACATATTTTATAAGTAATTTCATTGGGAAAAATCGTTGCTTAAGCCATATTATTTCAGCGAGTCATTCATTAATTTTTCTTTATTTTTTCTTATAGATTTAGAATATTTATTTGAAAATTAAAACTGTTTTTTCCCATCTTTTTCAGAAATTGCATGAAAATGTTCTTTAAATGTTCACCACCATCTTAATTTTAAGAGGAAATTTTGAACATTTTATACATTTAAAATTATGAATTCATCTTATAGGGTATGATGTTGAAAATTTGAGAACTTTTGGTTTGTTAAAAGTTGGTCTGTTTGATACAGTATAAAAAGGATCGAATATATTATTTATAAACATTAAATGAGTACTGCAGTACCAAGTAAAACATGTGATGTCATCATATAATACACAATTGGATTCGACATGTCCAGAATATATATATATATATATATATCACTAAATAGTTCAGAAATATTTGTGAGCGATGTATAGCAACATCATAGCATGATAACACCCAGTCTTACCTTTAATAACATGTTCATCAAGTGTCCAAAAAGGGCAGTCTCTGTAGATTGATGGTAGCCTTTTTCATTCAATTACATAATCACATTTCAGAACAGCAAACATGTGTTTCCATGGAAGCGAATGTTCCCTAAAGTTTGGGCAGGAACGTGAAGGTTATGTGTTCTCATCACCCAAGTATACAAAGAAGGATTGGACAGTTTAAACGGCATTTCACCTCTGACTTCATCCCTTAAAAAATATTCTGTTTTCAATCATACTCGTATACTACATTTGCTCAATATAAATTCTGTTTTTACTTTTTACAAATTCTCTGGACTATTGTTTTAACAATGAAATTACTTGAGATAATGATGTTTTTTCTCACATTTATCGGTCTTTAACAGGACTACATAGTATATGCTATTACTGCGAATTCTGGAAAATAATATGAAAATAGTGAAAGAATTGAAGGATTATTTGATAATACATTTAAACTTACACATAGTCTTTGGATAGTTCAAGTTTTTTCATGCAATGCTTTAAAAAGTGTTCAGGGCGGCGTTGCAAGAAGTTGGGGACACTTCTGTTGTACTTCTTGTACCTTTCCGTCATCATTTTGTTGCATTCAATATACCTGCAATGGTTACATAAAAGCAGTAATACCAGGACTGAAGAATTTCAACCGAAGAATTTCAGAAGTTGAATTAATGATCAGCTTTAAATAACCATGTCAATGGGTTAATTTGATTGTGAGCTCTATATTGTGGACATTTAGACTTATCTTTATCTCAAATTCTTAGCCTGAATCACTGGAATAAATTTGATTTGCATGTTAAGCATGGTATAGTGCAAACAATAGCAATTCAGATTTGAGTTTGAATGCTGGTCAGGATTCATACTGGTTATTTATCTTAAAAAATAATCAGACATTTCCATAAATTATCTATTTTGTTATAAAAAAACAAAACAAATGCTGTATTATGCTTTTAAATGCTGTTGAATTATTAAAACTCTTTTCAGTAATAATTATTGTGTATCAAGTGAACGAAAACATAAGGGATAAGTGATACCTTTTTCATATAAACAGTTCCCCACCAGAGAAGCTAGATTATTTAATTCAAAATTATGAAAAAGATAATCATTGATAGGCATGTAAACAATGGATTCATGAAATACACTATTTTTGTCATCATTCAGTTATGACTAAAAAAATTTAAACACTATACCTAGAAACTTTTGAATCAAAATTTTGAAAAAGTTCATTTGCGTCCTGCCCTCTAGATAGTCATGTTTGAAGGTGGAGTGTAATCGCTGTAGGTCATCACCTCTGAAGCAGTGTGCCCATTTCTTTAAAGAAAAACACATCATTGTGAGTAATCTCAAAATTGCCGAAGGGGTAAATGTATGCTTTTTTAAGTGTTTTATGATTTAATTTTTAACCCTAACACTATCTTAAATAGGAACTGTCTGTACAATTGCATGCTTGACTATTACACCACTTTAAGATATACAAGTATAACTGTTTACCACGTATGATTCATGGTATATGCTCATAATTGTCAAACAAGTTAAATTAACTACCTTTCTGATGTCATTGACTGAGAAGGAAGTAGTGACACAGATACATGAATACAATTTAAATCTATAATTGCTTCATCGATAATTGTTAGAACTAAACATGACAGTATAAAATATCAAGGTAAAACATTTATAAGAAGCACTGGTCTATGTCATTTTGGAGTCTTATATATTATGTTAAACAATATATATACTTATTTTTATACATCTTTTCTTTAACAACCATTATTCTTGACATGTAATTAGGTCTTTTGCATTTTTTAAAATTCAAACAAAAACTTCAGGTAAGTAAGCTCAAAAGAATATGCAGCAGGTGTACAAAGGTAACAGAAACAATTCCAGAAATAGCTATTGTCATAGGTTGTATATATATATATATATAGATGAAGTTAACTTATAAATTTACAACCTCTTTACACGGTAGCCACACTTCGTCCATATATGGGCCAACTTTAGTCCCTAATATTGACAGTTGTACACGACAGGCCTCAAACTCCTCTGTGGTAGGTGCAGCTGCAAGTTCCTTTAGGCGCTTCAGGACCACTGACCTTTCGCTCAGCATATGTTTTGTCAGCCAACGATTCCACGCTGGACTCTATGGAAATCACAGCGAAGACCTTTTTCCGCTGAAATCAGTTAACAGAACAGTTCATGTTTGATTCATACACAAGTCGATATAAACATTTGCCAATGGTTTGTACAGAAAACAAGTTGACATTCATATTGTTTAACACACTGTTATCTTTCCAAATGTACTTAAACTCCTATCAATCTTTAATGTTGAAGTACACGCAAGAAACCCATGTTTAAGAGACTGAAAATTGAAGTACCCGGTAGTACCCAAGTTGTGCCTTTTCTTCTAAAGCTATGGCCATAACAAGATACACTAAATCCAATAACAGTTAATACAGTAACATGCTGAATGAAAGTAGTTAAGTGGTGTAAGGTATAGGTGCGTGCCTCTCACGAGGTTGTCGGTTTCAAGCCCAACCAGGGGTACTTCTCATGGCCTCTCAAATAAAGACACAGTACTAGTTTTTGCTCAGGAAATGGACTGAAAGGTGATTTCATTTGTCTTTACAATCGAGCAAAAATAAATGAGAATAAAACATGCAATGTGCTCTTCAACATATTGCCATAATTGTATATGATGCAACTCAAAGTATGTCATGTTTTTACTCTTTATTAAAACAATTAATGCTGTTAAAGTAGTACTCACTGCTAGTATATGCAGTATCCACAATATTAAGACCATTATTCTCTGACAGACAAAAATATTGTATTTTTTTCAAAAAGTTATTATCAACTACAATTTCTCAATAAAGCTTTAATTGACATTTTATAACACCTATTAAAGCTTGTCACACTATGGGCCTTGAATATATTCAAGGAATGAACTCATATAAACGGGGTCAAAAAGAAAAAGACTCATTAACTTTAATCAATATAAACCTTATGTGATGACCTGTTACTTATAAAACTTTATAGTAAATTTAAAGTAGATCATTTCTTTTTTAAATAAACCAGGAATTCAAAGATTCAACAAAATACCGTTCGAGTATTGCCAAGCATTATAAAAGTCAGTGAATTCAGTCAATAATAACATTCATTTATAATAGTAACAGGACCGAAGTAAAGACTGATCGAATATCCCATGTAACAAAAGCTTTATATGTGAATTAAAATGGTTATACAGTTTATTACCAGGAAAGACAGTGTGCAAAGCACCGATTTCTTTCATCGAAATCTGTCATCATATACGTCGGGGACCAATTGGGGTTGTACTCCCGAAAGATCTCAAGTGCCTCTTCGGTGCTTCCAAGTGTTTCATTTTCGGTGATGAATATACTACCGGGTGGTCACTGTTTGTTTGAAATGCCAAAACAAACAAGGGCACGTGGTATTTGGATGTCTTGTAGGTAGCATCCAAAAAAGTAACCAGTTTTCCGTACTTGGTTGACAGGTACTTCATATTCTGGCTTTGGAACACCAACAGGAATTTCTATAACAAAAATGAAATATATTTATATACAAACTTACAGAATAATTTTTGTTCTCCTATTTTATCAATCGTATTTAGCTTGTGCTTTAAAATGCTCATTGAAAATGGATTTAAAATGTATTTAAAACGGAAAGGCGTATATCGATGTTAAAGAATACTTTAATGAATACTATATATCTTACTTATTTTCAGAATATATTACCATTATAACAATTACAATTTTTAAAAAGCCCCCAAAGTTTACTTCATCGATAATGACATACTGTTGCACATTTATTTTCCTTTTAAATAACACAATTTAAAAGAAACAAGCTCAATGTTCTTATAAACCTTTCATAAACAGACCTAAGTACAAATCAACAATATTTATGCGAAAAACTACAGAAACAAGCTCAGAAACAAAAAGTTTAAACATAAACCCGGTTTAATGGCACTTGGTAAACGCCAAAGACATAAAACATATACACAACAAATCACAAACAAGAAACATGGAAGAACAGCACAAAACTCCACAAACAGCACAGTGCATATATACTATATATAAAAAACTAGGTATGTTTATCAAGGATTGTTATGTACCGCCTTGGAACGGTCAATAAAATGTTAATTTACTGGGGGTTTAAACCAGTTTTTGTGCTCAACCTCACTCTTGAACCAATTATTTTATTAAGGTGACCCCAAAAGAAAGATATATTAAGAATGAATAAATGCATAGCCTTAAATATAAAATCTTTATGACACTACCTAGATATCATTAGATGACGGCTATGAAACCCTACAAATGATATGGCCTTAACTTTACTAAAAACCTTGGCAAAAAGCGAATAAACTCCAATAGAGTAAAAAGCAAAGTAGAGTATTATGTATATATATTTGTATGTTAATGAAGACGGGATGGAAATTAAGTTGGTAGCCTTTAGTATTACTGGTCAATTCAGGTAACTGGTTGAAGATTGATTCTGGCAGCAGTTGAAGAAATAAACATAAATTCTGGAACAAAGACAACTTTCAAGAACAAGCAAGTTGTTTGCAGCAAAGCAGTCAACAATTAACTTTCAACTTTAACGGTACCTCCTTGGTACCATCCTTGTCGCCTTCCATCCTCACATGAACAAAATCCTGTAGATTATCTTTCTTCCATTTGTCGAGCTAAACATACATTATAAGTAGATACATTAATTCCAATGAAAGTAATATCATTTATTAAAATATCTTTTGTATCTGGAGAGCACTCTGTATAGTACCTTTGATTGCAATGTACACTTTTTTCCGTATTATCTGTAACTTCTTTCCATAATAATTTGATATTTGCAATATATCCAATACCCACTTCAAACTTTGTTTCTAAGGGAAGATATTAAAACACCGATGCGATCTTTCTTGATGGTGTCAGATATTTCATCTGTTATCTCACAACAGCATGATGACAGGAAGAAAAGAAAACTTTCTAGTTAAGTGATGAAATATATTCAATCCTATTTGAGTGAGATTAATCTCTTCTTTCCAAGCATCATTCCCAGTTTCTAAAGTTATGCAGACCTAGAGTCATCGAAGTATGTGATTAGAGGTACAAAAGGTTACATTTGACAGAAAAAGAAATTTGCTTATGAGAACGATTTAAAATTTAAGTTAAACTACTTAGCAGACGAGTAAATTATTGATGAAATAATCTCTAGCAAATACATAATACAGGAAAGACAGACAGACATGGAGCATTTTGTGTCCATCGTGAAGACCTCTTCAGCATTACCTCAATTTTATCCAAATTTTACTCTTTTCCATCAAATATGACAATCCTTCAAAAGCATATGAGTATTGCTGTAGTATATTACTCACAAAACCAGCTAACTGATGAAGGTCATCATCAATTTCTTTGCCAGACATTCGCATGTGGTTGGCAACTGTCTGTCTGGTGGGGAAAAACCTTCTATTCTGCGGATTAACATCTGGTTCAGTTGTCGTAACATGCTCTTCAAAGCGGCATCTAATATTAGTTGAAGACGCTATGCTTTCAGCCACATAGCGCTGTATTTTCTTCTTCAGAGTTGAATCAATGGGTTGTGATAAACCAGCTTCCTAATTAAAAGATACTCATGACATTTTAAGGTAAATCAAGTATTTAACATTACCCACAAATGAAACAATGATTTCTACCCTTTGAACCTAGTAAGTAGGTGTGACTTTACTAACAATGAAAATACACTGTGCGGCATGTATAATTTTAGTCACAAAGGTAGT